>NC_091986.1:179892559-180192559 GCF_044704955.1 Pristiophorus japonicus
GGCTGGCAGTGCAACATGCTAGTAGACACGGGAGCGTCGGTATCCATAACCAACCTAGACCTCCCACTTACCCAGACCACAGTCAATATTCAGGGTATGGGGGGGGATTTAAAAAAGCAACATTGAGTGAAGTAGTACCTCTGGAGATACAGGGCATAATGATACCCACCCAATTCTGGTGCTGCCCTAACCCAGAAGGCACCATACTAGGGATAGACACTTTGAGGGAAGTAGGGGCACTTATAGACCCCCAGCAGAATCGGATTATATGGGGAGCAAAACATCAAACCGAACAGAAGTTCGATTGCCCGCAGCAGCGAGTGGCAAGGATAGTCACAATACAGCCCGAATGGGAAACGAAGGGAGTGTGGGGCAGTGTCTGCCGACTATACCCGACACTGTGGGCACGGCACAAACAGGATTGTGGGCTGGCCCGGATGAACCCGGTCAATGTTCCCGGGCCGGAGCATAAGGCCCATAAACAATACCCCTTAAAACCCGAGGCTGATGCAGCAGTCCACAAAATAGTCCAAGAGTTAGAAGCGCAAGGGGTGGTGAAGCCAGTAACAGCCACCACTAATTCACCGGTGTGGCCTGTGAAGAAACCCGACGGGACCTATTGGTTCACCATTGATTATACCGCCCTGAATAAAGTCACCCCAAGGGAATACCCGATTGTGGCAAGTCCTTCGACTGTGTTCAACGGCCTGAACCCAGAACATAAAATCTTCACGGTACTTGACATAGCAAACGGGTTCTGGGCCATACCACTCGAGGAGGAGTCACAGAAGAAGCTTGCCTTCACTATAAAGGGGAGACAATATACGTGGATCAGGGTGCCCCAGGGGTTTCACAACAGCCCGGGAATATTTCACCGGGCATTGTCAGGGATCTTGGAACCCCTGGATGTAGGGGAAGGAAGCACTGTACTATAGTACGTGGACGATATTCTTATCGCCTCAGGTACTGAGGCACAACACCTGGTGGCCCTAACTACAGTACTATGGGCCTTACAGTGCTCGGGGTTGAAGGCTAACCCTAGGAAAGCCCAGGTCGGAAGAAGGGAGGTTACATACTTGGAATACATAGTATCCCAAGGGAATAGACAGATGCCCGCCGATAGGAAGGAGGCTATTGGAACTATGCCTAGACCAGGGACAGTGAGAGGGGTCCGACAGATATTGGGGCTATTTAATTATTGCCGGAACTTTATCCCAGAATATGCAGAAATGGCCCAGCCAATGCAAGATCTAGTGAAAGGAGGTAAACCCTCCCAGGAGCCTGTAGACTGGGGCCGCCCCCAGGAGGCGGTATTCACACAGCTTAAACACGCCCTTATGAGCGCACCCGCCTTGGGGTTGCCGGATCAGAGTAGGCCCTTCCACCTGTATATGTACAATAGTGAGACCCACTACAATGCAGTGGTAACCCAGGAACACGTGGATAGACAAAGACCTGTCGCATACTACTCCACGAAACAAGGAGCAGTGGCCGCGGGCTTATCTCGATGTGTCGCAGCCCTTGATTGTGCAGCATGGGCCATGAGGGTTAGCGAGCCTATCATAATTTACAAAGTGGGTAGAAGCCTTTGCCACCAGGAATTGCACCGCCGATACAGTGGCTAAAATCCTGGCTGGGGAAATAATACCCAGGTGGGGGATGCCACTGCAGTTGGACTCAGATCAAGGTACACATTTTACAGGGAAAGTCATGAAACAAGCCTGTGCCCTGCGAGGGATTAAACAAAAATTCCACATCCCGTACCATCCGGAATCGTCCGGATTAGTAGAGCGGATGAATAGGACCCTAAAAACTGCATTGGCCAAGGCAATCGAGGAGACCGGGAAGGGGTGGGTGGAGTTACTTCCACGAATCCTAATGAAATTAAGAGCCACCCCGAACCGAACCACCGGACTGACACCCTTTGAGCTAATGACAGGCAGAGCTATGAGATTGCCAGAAGTATTAGTATCTGGGAGTGAGGACGTGGGACCCTACAAGGACAAGATACGGAGGTTCGTCATGGAGCTATGTAAACAGCTGCATGGATTACAAGCGCAAGCTAGGGACCAACAAGCCATTAAAGATTTAGAAAGGGATACGAAGGAACAAAGGATTCAGGTACCCACCATAGGGAGCCAGGTCATGGTGAGGTTGAATCCCGAGAGACCCGGACTCTCACCAAAATGGACCGGTCCCCACCAAGTGATCATGATCAGCGACACATGCGCTTGCATAGATATGGGGGGTATTGGTAGATGGAAGCATTGGACCCAGTTGAAACGATTTGGATCTTAACCGACCGGTGAACACCGGAAACGTTGTGTTTTACAGGACCCTATTCCTCCTTGGAGCCGGGACATCATCCGACGAAGGAAGCTACAGACCTCAAGGCCTATACTATAGAACATCTGAAACTATTAACTGTGATTTGAGAGCCTTAGTGGTGGTAGCCGGTACAACAGTAGATTTAAATTGTAGCATTGGACTAACGGGCATAACTCAATTCAACCCGGATGACAATCGACATTGGGGGTGGACCAATAACCAGGGCATAGCAGTAATAATAAACGAGACCGCAGTGTGCTTCGTGCGAGAGAAGAAACGGGGAAATTGTACTCACAGGGAGGCGGCACAAATAAGGTGCACGCCTGTCTTTGCCCAATTCTCAGGGAGACCTCAACCAGGGGATACCAGTTGGAGAATATGCCCGGCCTCCCCGTGTGTGGTTACAGATCAGTGGTGTTGGGACATTCGAGTCCGGAATAGATCCACCACCGTTGCTCCAACAACCACTCTGGGAACTACAACTCTTTATAGTACCACCACACATCCTCCTCCCACATGCCCGTCCATAAAGACGGGAATCACAGGGGGACTAGTAATAAAGGAATCTAAGAAGAGGATACATTTTGGGGTGCGGCAACGGCTACTTACGGTGGTCCTAAACCTCACGGATATCATCCTTCCCAGCTTCTGTGGGAATGAGACTATAAGTCTGTAACAGAATCTAACTCAGAGAATCTTTGAAGGCCCGGAATCCACAACCATGAGATTCAATACCAGAAAAGGGATAGAACGAGGTCGAACGAAGAGGGATATACTGGAAATGCTGGGCACGGGTTACGCTGCGGGCCTTGCAACAGTGAATACCATAGACCTGTATACAATAGACGATAGGGTCAATACCTTGACGCAAATCTTGAGGGGTGTGCTGGGAGGGACATGGATAACCAAGTCCTACAAGCGCGGTTGGGAGATGGCGTGGAAGGGGAACTGTTACAGGTGGCCAATACCTTGCAGAAACATGCCAAGACAATAAATTTGATCCATGCAATGGGAAACGCTATAAATAAACGATTACAAGCTGAGATAGTTTGCTCCGGGTATGGGGCCTGGATATTAAGTGAGGTACAACATAACTTGGAGCAACTCCAAAATGGGGACATACCAGATTGGATCCCAAACAGTATACTTAACAATTGGACTCTAGATAAAAAGGTGAATAACACATGCGAGGTACGAAGGAATAGCCACGCATGGGTGCCAAAATTCAGATGTATTACTGGGCGAGTGAATATGATTGGATTTGTGTTGTCCATACCACAGTATGATGTAACAAAGGGAGACCCCTTATACCAGATTGATAATATCGGTGAAGTAAGAAACCAAACTCGGTTGCGTTACCATCAGCCTGCCAGATGGGCGATTAAAGTTAACAATAGTACCAGAGGCATTGCCATAACCGACTGCTATAAAAATAACCAAGTGGTTTTATGTCGAGGTACGCCACGAATGACGAATGATGAGTGCGGATTCCACCAGATAAACAGATGTATGCTGAGTATCACTCCTCTTAAACATGACCTGGAGACCATCGCTGCCCCGCAAGGGAACGGAGAGTGGTGCGTGAGCATGGGGGCAGCCAACCTAACCATTAAGACCAGGGGAGGAGTCACCCCCTGTGTCCTCATTAGTCCTAACTTCTGCTTCAGACCGAAGGGTGAAATAGACATAGACGGATATCATATTCATCCCGAGGCAACGGAAATCATCCACGGAACAATCACGGATACCCTCCGAGAAGGGTACGAAGAGACGGTATGGGAACCGCAAGGCAAACAGATACCGGAATTAAATGAAAAACAATTACGTCTGGTGCAAGGAATCCAAAATCAAAGACGACAGTATGTCCGGCTGATGGAAGAAATAGACAATTTACAGAGAGACACTAACGCAATGCTGGCTGATCAGCCCTGGTACTCAAAGCTGTGGGACATTGGACTTAATATTCAAATTCACCCATGGATAAGAATAATATCACACGTACTTGTAGTAATACAGGGTCTGGTTCTGATGGTCATGATTGGATTAACATGTGCAAGAATAAAACAGGCCAAACGATAAGTCAGGGCACGCACTATGATTAAGGCCATAAGGGATGAAAATTTAAGCAGTCCGACTGGAAGGACTTACCTTATATAACTCTGTGGGAAGGTTTCAGGGGGTCCCGAAGCTTGGGAGATGGCCACCCAGTGAACGAACCTATCTGGAACTCGCCTACAGGGAGATAGTTATTGGGAAATATGGCCAGCTTGGCGTATAGCCAAGGGCCAAAGGGGGGGAATTGTAAGAGAAATTTGGCATTAGGGGTACCAGCCGGACAAGGGTTAAAGTGCTGGTTCCTGCATAAGGAGGTAAAGGCTTTTCTTCTCACGCCTTGTATCTCTTCTCACGCCTTGTATCTCTTCTCATGCCTTGTACATTCCAGCTCCAAGGCTCCAGAAGGTACTGATATGGGTTGGGATACCAGATAGTATTCCAACATGGAATGTCAATAGGAGAGAACCTAAACAGACCGCTGATAAGGCGGTGAGAAGAGACCAGAGAGACTTCATTGCACCAAAGGAAATGTATAACAAATCCCAACGTAATGATACCATTCTGGGAACGGTCTAAGATGGTCACGAGATCATGGCCTGTCAGTCAGAGCTCATGACCTGTCAATCCGGAGTAGTACTGATAAGGTAGTCCAATTAGGGAAGGAGCACTGATAAGGTAGTCCAATTAGAAATCTAGGGAGGTCTTGTCCGGGAACAGAGGGGTTTTTGAAATGTATAAAAGTTGTATGATTGTGCTGTTCGGGGAGCATCCCCACTCACAGGTGGCTGTGATGCGGATTGTTCCCGGACGTTCGTAATAAAGATCGTTATACTTTGCCATCTGTCTCTGTCTGCTAACTTCGAGAATTGCTACGTGGGCTGGGGCGAGCGTCGACCCTCTATATCAGTGGGCCCGCTCGTGGGAAAAGAAGCCTTCCCTCTCTCCCCCAACAGATACGTCATAGTGAACTAACATGGTACTCTCTACCAACTGGCTTTTACACTCCTTGAATGCTGTGTCGCATTCTTCTGACCACTTCCTATGGACCTGTTTTTTCAACAGCTCATTCAGCAGATGTAACACTGTCGCCAAATTTGATAGGAACTTCGCATTATAGTTCAAAAGACCCAAAAATGATCGAAGTTCTGTGACATTCTTGGGAGTGATTGCATCTGATTGCTTGGTTGGATGTAAACCATCTTTGTCTACTTTATGCTCTAAGTACTCCAATGAGTTTTGAAATAACTCACACTTGTGAGCAGTCACTTGTACTTTATGCTTCGCTAGACATTTGAGCACTTCATTCAATACGTTATTATGAATTTGCCTGTTGGTGCTGAAATGAGTATGTCATCTAAATAATATACTACCCAGTCAAGACCTTGCAAAATCTGGTTCATCATTCCTTGGAATATGGTGGGGGCGGAAGACACTTCATATGGTAGCCTATTTCCACCTATCAAGGCAGGCTTGTCTCCTGACACTACTAAGAGAGGCAAGCTCCGAAACTGATCCTTGTTTTTCATTGGTACAGTGATACGTCCGACCACAGGGATTTGCTCTCCTGAGTAGTTTCGCAGCTCTATCTTCAATTTCTCTAGTGGAAAATCATTCAACTTGTCGAGATATAGCGATTCCCGCACTACGCTCATGGATGCACCAATGTCGATTTCCATGGGTATCCTGGTTTCTGCAATGTCTACTTGGATGATGATACTTCAAAAGTCGCTGTTAGATACCATTGTGCTCCTGTTGACGTGTACTTCCAGAACTTCCTTGTCCTGTTGCTTCTTTTCAATGCTATGTAATGTCTGGTGATTTCTACTTATAGCCTTGAAAGTCGGTTTACTCTTCAGTCGTCATGCCTTTGCAAGATGCCCATTTTTCTTGCAGAATTAACACTCTGCCTTCACATATGGACAACTTCGAGCAATGTGTTGTCCCAGGCACTGATAGCACGACTTCAATGTGCAGTTACTTTGGCCAATTGCTAAGGCCTTGGGGCCCAACTACCCTTTACTTTTAACCTGCAGGCGATTCACCTCGATTGTCTGACGACTGGAAATGGTGCGAAATTCTGGAGAGTATTGGTCAGCCATATCCATCGATATAGCTGTCTGGCAAGCTAAATCAAAAGTCAAATTAGGAGTTGTCAACAACTTTCTTCTGATTGTTTCATTTTTTATCCCACAAACAAAGCAGTCACGCAGTGCTCGGTCCTGAATGTTTCTGAAATTACAGTAAATGGATAGCTTCATTAAAGCTACAATGTACTCACTGATACTCTCGTCATTTAACTGATCTTGTTTTCCAAAACGATAACTTTCAGTAATTTCCAGGGGCTCAGGACTATAGTGCTGTTCTGACTTGGTTAGAAACTCTGTCAGTGGCATGTTCTTTGACTTGACGGGAACAAGCCAAGGATTACATACACCTTGGGGCCTGCTTCAGTCAAGAAAACAGCTTGTTTTCTTTCTAAAACTACCCGGTTATGGTTTTTATCATCGGGGTCTTCGTCGATACTATTTGCGGTGAAAAACATTTCTAGCCACTCCACATATGCTCCGAAAGTATCTTGATCATGATGGAACTCATGCAAGCACCCTATTATTCCCATAGGCACAGCCATCTGGACTCTTCCGTTCAGCCAAGTGTGCTTGTAATTTACCTTGGATTTTTTGCTGTTCTGCAAAACAAAGAACCTCTCAAAATCACTCTGTTGGTTGGCTGGATCTTCCACCAACACAAATTGCAGCTAGCAAATCTGATTATCCTATCCTATGTCGCCAATGTAATATCTTCTTTATGACATCACAAACACACAGACTTTACAAGATGGTTCCAATACATCATGTGACTTTTATTGTATGCTCAGCAACAGTTGCATTACCACAGAAGTCCACTAGGTGGAGCTCTCTATTACAGGTTTCAGATTTTTAACACTTTAACACTTTAACCTCCCACCCGACCCAAACCCACTCGTTTTTTGGGGTTAACATTTCCCCGTAGTTTTTAGTTGCTAAGAAAGATTGATTATTCCTGATACTTGTTCTTTGACAGACTATAATAGAACAGCTACAACATTTTTAAGTTCCAAAAACCAAAATTCCAGAATTCCCTGCTATGGGTTATATATTGAGCTGCACTTCATTAATCACTATTGCAGACTCTCGTTTAATAAATCTAGTTCCCTGCCTCTCGTACTTATTTTCGAATTAAAATATGTAATTAGCTCTTATATCATCCTGTCAGCTGTCAATGAAAGCACAGATTAAAATACTCTTGACAATCTCGGATTAAAATGAAGTATTTTACACTATTGGACTAACTACTAAAATGGAGCCAGCCATCATGTCGAACACTTTTCAATGCATTCTGAAGTAGTTTCATAATGGAAAATGGAAAAAGCTCTTATTTACAAAGCTGAATCTGTTTGCTATTATGGAACGCATGACTATTTGAAATAATCTGACTCTCATTTATACAGAAGTTGCCCTGGAGAAGTACAGTAACAGCTGGACAGAATACATTAAAATATATGGCCTCATTAACCCTGTAGATTTGTCCTACACCTGCTTATGATATAAACTTCTTCTCAAATAAGAAAACACAAATCCAATGCTGGCAAGTAAAAATATAAGCCTCTACATAGTGAAGTGAAGTATTTCCTTTTGAAAATAATGAAATGATTTCCAATATTATTCTAATGTAACTAGAAAATCTGGGAGATTTTTCTGAGAACTTTGTGGTCAAATTCAATGATTAAGGATCAATTGGAATAGATTCACTCTCTTAAAAGCATATGTGTATTCAGAATTTTACAGCGGTCCTGGTCTTTATTAATTTGTAAGGTGGATGCAAACATTTTTTTCATAAAATATGGTAGTAGCAATATATGTTCATCATTGGCTCAAATTGTTTGCTATAATCAAGGTTAGGTGATAAAACTATTTCATTCTGAGTTAGTAACATCTGAGTGATCAAGAAATAAAAGGGTGGTGGTGGATGGAGACTGGTTAGGTCTCTGGTTAAGGAAGAAGCGGAGCACCCTCAGGCTGTCCTGGTGGGGGATGGAGGTATAGAGGGATTGGACGTCCATGGTGAAAAGGAGACAGTTAGGACCAGGAAACTGGAAACTGTTAAAGTGGCAGAGGGCGTTGGAATGGTTGCAGATGTAGTTAGGAAGAGACCGAACACAGAGTCGAGATAGGAAGAAATCAGTTCCGTGGTGCTGAAACGATGGGTCTACCAGGATCTTGGGATGGAGGTAGAATTGAGCTGCACGCAGTTAGAATACTATGATGTTGGAGGCCGTGGAGAGGAGATCTCCAGAGGGCATAAGGTCAGTGGCAGTGTTGGAATCGATGGCTTGATGTTCGATAGTGGGGTCATGGTCCAGGGGGTGGTAGGAGGATGTGTCAGAGAACTGGCGTTCAGCCTCCGCAAGAGTCTGAGTGATCAAGTCTAACTTTCACTTTATGCATGAATGCACATTGACACTCTTTCATAAAAGTGAAATCCAGTTTGCTCTTAGGAATTTTCTAACTGATCTTTTTCTTGTGGTTAAAATAACTTATGTTTCAATCAATCAGCTTCAGCAAGTGATGTGCAATTTTGGATTTGTTTTTCTCTACTCTACTCAGACAATGTGTCTTTGCCCAAACATCTGAACGACACCCCCTCAGGCTGAGTGAGATTTCCATTTTAATGCCAATGAATTAAGGGAAAGCTGGATAAGTACATGAGGGAGAAGGAATTGAATGATATGTTGATAGGGTTAGATGCAGTAGAGAGGGAGGAAGCTCGTATGGAGCATACTAACACCCACGTAGACTAATAAGGCCGAATGACCTGTTTCTATGCTGTAAATTCTATGTAATTCTATATAATGAATGCAAGTTTTATGCTCTGGCCTGATGCTCATGAGGAGCTGATTCAAGGCCAACTCAACTCATTTCAGAAAGGACACATAGCCAAAAGACAGAAAAGATTTGTATCCCATCAGTCTGGCTTGGAATCTGTTATGTATGTAACAATGTAATACTTGCCTCCAGAGAGCGCAACTGTTAGAGTCCTAATGGTCACCTGCACACATGTGCAGGGCCAGTATAAAAGGTTGGCTGCCATGTTGTTTGGGCACTCTGGAGTTGTAATAAAGAAGACTAAGGTCATATTAAGCACAGGCCAGTTCTCCTCACCATCTGTGGGCCTGAAATATACGACCTCATCAAGAATCTGCTCGCAACGACAAAACCAACGGAAAAGGAATATACAAAGTTGTGCATGTTGGTTTGGGATCAGCTCAAGCCGAAGGAGAGTACAATAGCCAGGTATAATTTTTACACACACCATCGCTCCGGGGGCCAGGACGTGGCGGATTATGTCACCGACCTGAGACATTTCATGGAGCCTTGCGATTTTGGAGCTGCGTTGGGGGAAATGCTGTGGGACTTTTTCGTGCTTGGCATCAGCCACGAGGTCATTCTTCGAAAGCTGCTGGCTGCCGAACCCTTAGACCTGAGCAGGGCCATCGCGATCACCCAGGCATGCATGGCAACAGATGATAATACCAAACAGATATCTTCTCAACATCGAAGCTCACCGGCAAGTAATGTGCATAAACGTCTGTGGCTGCAAGACCTGTGCTGACTCAGAGTCCGCCATTGGGGGTGAATGTGAATCCATTAGCACCATGTTGGCGCTGTGGGGGTAATCATCGGGCCCATCAATGTCGATTCAAGCACTACGTGTGAAAACGTTGTGCAGCAATGGGGCAACTCCAGCGAATGTGCAAACGTGCTGCGACATACCACGTGGCAGAGGATGATCAATCCGGCGCGGATCACGCAGCACAGGCAACTCAACCCGAGGAAGAAGTGTATGAGGTACATACCTTCACCACCAAGAGCCCTCCTATAATGTCAAATTAAATGGAGTTCCAGTATCCATGGAGTTGGACACGGGTGCGAGTCAGTCAATAATGAGCCAGAAGGCTTTCAAGAAACTGTGGGGCAATAAAGCACAAAGGCCCAAACTGAGCCCAATTAATGCAAAGCTGCGTACCTACACCAAAGAGCTCAAACCAGTTACTGGAAGTGTGGCAGTGAAGGTATCGTATGATGGAGCTGTGCATGACCTATCTTTGTGGATTGTTCCAGGTAATGGCCCAACGCTGTTCGACAGAAGCTGGCTAGAAAAGATTAGATGGAATTGTGACGACATCAAAGCTCTATCTTCAGTGGATGATGCCTCATGTGCTCAAGTGCTGAGCAAGTTTCCCTCGCTATTCGAACCAAGCATCGGCAACTTCACAGGCGCCAAGGTACAGATCCATCTAGGCCCCGATGCACGGTCCGTCCATCACAAGGCTCAGGCGGTTCCGTACATGATGAGGGAGAAAGTCGAGATCGAACTGGACAGACTCCAACGCGAAGAAATCATATTGCCAGTCGAGTTCAACTAGTGGGCCAGTCCAATTGTTCCGGTGTTGAAAAGCGATGGCATGGTCAGAATCTGCGGAGATTACAAAGTAACGATTAACCGAGTCTCACTACAGGACCAGTACCCGCTGCCCAAGACAGATGACCTGTTCGCAACGTTAGCCGGGAGGGGGGGAAGTCATTCACCAAGTTGGACCTAACCTCCGCCTACATGACACAGGAGCTGGCTGAATCTTCGAAAAGACTGAAGTGCATCAACACACACAAAGGGCTGTTTATATACCACAGATGCCCTTTCAGGATTCGCTCAACTGCAGCTATTTTCCAGAGAAACATGGAGAGTTTGCTGAAATCTGTTCCACACACCGTTGTGTTTCAAGACGACATCCTGATCACTGGTTGTGACACCATTGAACATCTACACAACCTGGAAGAGGTTCTAAGTCGCCTGGACAGAGTGGGACTCAGGCTGAAACGCTAATGTTTTCCTGGTGCCAGAAGTCGAACTTTTGGGGAGAAAGATTGCAGCAGACGGCATCAGGCCCATGGACTCAAAGACAGAGGCCATCAAGAATGCACCCAGACCACAGAATGTGACAGAGCTGCATTCGTTCCTGGGACTCCTCAACTATTTCGATAACTTTCTACCCGGGTTTAGCTCATTGTTAGAGCCTTTGCACATGTTGCTACATAAGGGTGATGACTGCATTTGGGGTAAATCTCAAGACTCAGCCTTTGAGAAGGCCAGGAACCTGCTATGTTCAAAGAAGTTATTTGTGCACTATGACCCATGTAAACGTTTAGTGTTAGCTTGTGACGCCTCATCGTATGGGGTCGGCTGTGTGTTACAGCAAGCCAATCTAGCGGGCAACCTCCAACCGGTTGCATACGCGTCTAGAAGTCTGTCTAAGGCTGAGAGAGCCTATAGTATAGTCGAGAAAGAGGCGTTAACATGTGTATATGGGATTAAGAAAATGCACCAATACCTATCTGGACTTCAGTTTGAGCTTGAAACTAACCACAAGCTACTCATATCGCTGTTTTCAGAGAGCAAAGGTATAAACACCAATGCTTCGTCTAGCATCCAAAGATGGGCACTAACATTATCCACTTATGACTATGTTATCCACCACAGACCAGGCACTGAAACTGTGCCGATGCTCTCAGCCGGCTACCATTACCCACCACTCAGGTTGAAATGGCGCAGCCAGGGGACTTGCTAATGGTCATGGATGCTTTTGAGAGCGAGGGGTCACCCGTCACGGCTCGTCAGATCAGGACCTGGACCAGCAGGTTCCTGGCTGGCTATTATTAGTAAAGAGTTGCGTCCTAAATGGGAACTGGTTGGCCGTTCCTGGGGAAATGCAAGACGAAATTAAGCCATTTCACTGATGCAAAAGTGAAATGTCCATCCAGTCGGATTGTCTCTTATGGGGTAATCGCGTGGTTTTGCCAAAAAAAAGGCAGGGAAACGTTTATACGCAACCTACACAGTACCCACCCAGTAATTGTCATGATGAAGGCAATTGTCAGGTCACATGTTTGGTGGCCCGGCATTGACTCAGACTTGGAGTCATGAGTGCATCAGTGCAACACTTGCTTGCAACCGAGCAATGCACCAAGGGAGTCTGTGGTTATGGCCCTCCAAACCGTGGTCCAGGATCCACGTAGATTTCGCCGGCCCCTTTCTAGGAAAAATGTTTTTAGTAGTTGTGGACGCTTACTCCAAATGGATTGAATGCATAATCGTGTCATCCAGCACGTCCACAGCCATCATTGAAAGCCTCCAGCCCACGTTTGCCATCTATAACTTGTCCGACATCCTTGTCAGTGACAATGGAGCGTGTTTCACCAGTTCGGAATTCAAGGAGTTTATGACCCACAATGGCATCAAGCATGTCAGGTCTGCTCCGTTTAAGCCTGCGTCTAATGGTCAAGCGGAGCGGGCAGTTCAAACAATGAAGCAGAGCATGAAACGCGTGACAGACGGCTCCCTGCAGACCCGCTTGTCTCGCATTCTGCTCAGTTATCCCACTTACTCACCGGGGTTCCCCCAGCAGAATTGTTAATGAAGAGAGCCCTCAAAACCAGGCTCTCCCTAGTCCACCTGGATTTTAAGGATCACGTGGAAACCCGGCGACACCAGCAGAACATGTACCATGATCGCGCGACTGTTTCACGTGACATTGATGCTAATAACCCTGTGTTTGTCCTGAATTACGGTCATGGTCCCAAGTGGGTTGCTGCCACTCTTTTGGCCAAGGAAGGGAATAGGGTGTTTATAATCAAACTGTTAAATGGCCAAACGTGCAGAAAGCATTTAGATCAGACCAAATTGCAATTTACTGACAACCAGGAACGACTTGAAGAGGACATCACCATTGACAATCCACCAACACACACCCAACCAGCAATCGACCTCACTGTTAATCACGAGGATGAACCCACCGCTCCTGACAGTCCGGTTAGGCCAGCCGTGGTGCAGTGCAGCAATGATCCAGCCAACACGCACATGCCAGGGTTTGAACTTAGACGATCAACCAGCGAGCGAAGGGCTCCGGATCATCTCAACTTGTAAATAACTTGTACCGAAGACTTTGGGGGAGAGATGTTATGTATGTAACTATGTAATACTTGCCACCAGAAGGCGCGACTGTTGGAGTCCTAATGGTCACCTGCACAGATGTGCAGGGCCAGTATAAAAGGTGGGCTGCCATGTTATTTAGGCACTCTGGAGTTATAATAAAGAAGACTACGGTCACACTAAGTTTAAAGAGTACTCAGCCTCATGGAGTTCTTCTATACATAACAGAATCAAACCCAGGTTTGAAAGAATGCGTTACCCCTCTGTGGCACACCATGGCCACTGTGCTTGAAATTCTGTGTACAAGAGGCAGCCATCCAGGCAATAACATTGAGCAAGGGGAAATAAAATGAGAAATATTTGTAACATTTGGAGATTATAAAAGTACTGTCAGTATGAATATTTGGAACAAACAAACAATTTTATTGAAGCGATTGGAGAACTTAGTGAGAGCAATAGCCCTGATTTTCCAAGGCTTCATTAATGTAAATGGTTGCAGTTGGCCTTTCCCTTGAGCTGCTGCAGTCCTTGTGGTAATGTTGCTCTCACATTGGTGTTACGTATGGATTTTGAGGGTATTGGCTCAACGACGATAAAGGAATGGCGATATATGTCCAAGTCACAATGCTGTGTGACTTGAAGATGAACTTGGAGGTGATGGTGTTCCCATGAAATTGCTGCTCTTGTCATTCTCAGTGGTAGACAGCACAAGGGAGGGACCGCTCTCCTTTAGTGCATACTCAGGCATCAAAAGGAGCAGTTTTCCTCTGCACTATCTTTACCAAAAAAGCATTTTTTCATCCACACAAAAAATGCTCCTTTAATGGATGGAGCAGCCTTTTGAGATCTGCAGCCTTGCCAGATTTCCTGCTGCTCAAGAATCTCGCTAATGACCAGGTTCCTAGTACATTCCCATTCAGCTTTCTCTTCTCAAACACGAGACATGATCAGAGGTTTAAAATTCTCTCCCATACCTGGAAAAAGGAACTGGACAAATTTCACTTTCTCTGTAGATATTAGTTTTGGGATGCTCGGGAAGTGTGGAAATCTTTGTATTTGCTCTTGCAGATACTATAATTACAACATGTTTCTAAAGGAAGATCATAAACCATCAAAGTGAGTTCATAATTAAAGTGCTCTCTTCTTAAATCTTGTCTAATTTTCTCGGAATAAGTTTTTTATTAAAATAAACTGGGAACTGCTGTCAAACTGCATATGTTCTTCATCAAATCTAAAAGATAATTTCTATGAATAGACTTTGCGGGATTGATATACAACAGTTCTAAAGCACTGTGTCAAACAGAATAAAGTTGTGAATAAAGTTCAGGCTTAACCTGGCACTGTAAAAGTACAATATGATTTTCTCATCATAAAGACTCTTAAATGATTCTAGGGGTTTGCTTCCAGTATGTACTCCTAACATAATTGCAGACATTAATCTCACATTGTGTGACAAACAATTTCCTGCCATCAGTCCTTTTCTTGCCTTTTACCAATTTTTAATTATGTCCCTTCACCGCCTTGCTCTTCGATTGTGGATTCGCTTAAAATAATACTCCTTATTTACTTTTTCTATTCAGTTTATACCTCCATAAGGTCCCTTTACATTCATAGGAGCAAAGGAACATGAGTAGACTATTCATCCCCTCGAGCCTGTTCCACCATTCAATTAGATCATGGGTGATCTATACCTCAACTTCATTTATCCGCCTTTAATGCATAATCCCTTGATACCCTTACCTAATAAAAATCTGTCGATCTCAGACTTGGAAATTTAATTGACTCAGCATCTACTGCCTTTTGGAGAGAATTCCAGATTTTCACTACCCTTTGTGTGAAAAAGTGCTTCCTGATTTCACTCCTAAATAGTCTGACTCTAATTTTAAGATTGTGCTCCATTGTTCTGGATTCCCCAACCAGAGATAATAGCTTCTTTGTATTTACCTTATCGAAACCTTCTATCATTTTAAACACCTCAACCTTCTAAACATAAGGAAATACAAGCCAACTTTATACAACATAGCCTCATAACGTCACCCTTTAATTCCTGGTATCATTCTGGTGAATCTGCCAATAAATCCTTCTTGAGGTGTGGTGCCCAAAACGGACGCAGTACTCCCCATGAGGTCTGACCAAGGATCTGTACAATTGAAGAGACATTTCCTCCCTTTGTATTCCAGCCCTCTTGAGATACATTAGCCTTTTTAATTATTATTTGTACCTATGCACTAGCTTGTATTGATTTGCGTACTTGGACACTTAAATCCCTTTGCTTCTCTCACAGTTCCTAATCTTTGTCTTTCTTGACTCCAAGGTGGATGCCCTCAGACTTCTCCACATTGAACTCCATCTGTCACAGTTTTACCCACTCACTTAATCTGTCTGTGTCCCTTTGTAACTTCCTCCTACTCCTTTAAAAGCAGAGAATTCTGATTTTTTTCCCAGTCTTTCCTCATAATAGTACCCTGATACTGGGGAGTAGGCTGAAGAGAGTGAGCCATGGTAGTACTTGGCAAGTACATGGCTGGTTAGACTTTCATTCCCCATGAAACTGCAAGGATCACGTAACTAAGGAGTATTGAGGTGAGAAACTTGTGCTGTCTGCTCTGAATGGGGTAGCATGATGCAGGACTAGCAACGTTCCTTTACATGGAGACCACATGAGCAATCCACCAAACTTTAATGCCCATTCTGAAAGTGGCAAATGTCTTATAGGCTGTACTTTTTAGGCTAAATTCAACAGTCAATTTTCATTTACAAATATCAGTTTCGGCCGGAAACGATTTTAAGGTACCTATGTAACTTTCCAGTCTCTATGAAAATAACCTGCTACAGAGTATGAAGTAAGAACTCTGGTTGCAACAACGTAAATGTATATGTGACATTTCAACTGTTTGTGGTACATTTAGCTCATCTCTATATCAGAGCCTTTGTAAAAAATATCCAATATAAATAATGTTTAACTTCAACCCTGTTTGGATTTTGCTTCCTATTTATTTGTTCTTTTAATATCATTGTTTATCCACGAGTCCCAATGACATCACTGGGGAACTACCCTGGAGGGTTTCCTCATTCTGACAGTTTAAGGAAAATGGAATAATGTAATTTTTTCAGCAAATTTTACGCAGAGTGCTTCAGCTTCAGGAGTGTGGATATTAATTCAGTCCACTCAAACATTTGGGATGGGCTCCATCAAATCCTCTAAACCATTTTCTCAGTGCTTACCATCAACACAGGGTCAGCAATCAGCACCGCTCTCAAATAAAAATAAGTAAAATCAGCAGAGATTAGAGAAAACAATCAAATTGCAATGTTAAAGTTATCTCAATTGTTCTTAAAAGGATCATAAAAGACACTTTCTATTAATAAAAATTGTCTTCCTTAGGAATTCATCTTTGCACTGATGTTAATTGCTCCAAACCTGTGTACATTATGGCAAATTTACTCTTCATGCTCTGAAGTATCTAGCAAAGTGTATTTTTTTTAATGCAGCACATTTGTTAGATTAGATAATTGAGGTAATTTTGAGTGGTGAGGCTCCCAGTGTGGAGTCTCGCTGGACAGGAGCACAGGCCAATGATATGGCTACAACACAAAAGAGCCGATTCTATGACCTAGCAAGTATGGCATCACAACAGCTAATTTTTGATTCATCTTACCTATTTGATTCTTGTTAACATTGGTCGTGTGCTGTACTATGGGCCGTGGTGTTTCCTTTTGGTTTCTCAGTTTTTTAAAAAAATTGCTGCCGTCTGTTTTTTTAAATGAAGCAGATTAAAAGATTAACGAATGGCATTTTCGTTTATATTTTATAAGTACTTCTCCAAATTGTTTTCTTTTTACTCCACAGTTATGATTCAGGTTGATTTCTCAGCTTGGGTTGCCAATAAATCCCCGCAGCTGCCACATTCCAGCAATTCTGAAATGCGTAATCCAGATGTTGTGCTTTGGATGCCAGTTTCCTTATTTATCAGAATGCACATTTTATATGTAGTTAACACTGGAGATGTTGCTTCGGTGGGTTAAGTTACAACACTAATTTGTTGAATTCAATTGCCTTTAGTATCATCCAGCATCATCTCCAGAGCACTGCACATATGGAGTAATTTAAGGCAGCAGACTGAGTGGATTCCAGTCTTCTGTTGTGCCTGATTTAGTATTTGCACCAAATATCTATAATGTTGTGCGCTCCCAGTTTTTAATTTCTTCTCACTACACGTTGGACAATATTGTTTAACGACTTTCATCCGGGAAAAATAAAATTTATATTGAACCGATCTGAGGAGACCGGAACTGAGGATTGCTTCATGATATATGGGCCCATATTTGAAACTCTGGAGTTTTTCTATGTTGACTATGATTTATCCTGGAACTGATGTCGATTTAATTCATAACTGTGACAACCAATTTCACATTATAACAGATAAATCACATTTCTTCAGAAGATATGTACTTAACTGTAACTGGACACAAAGGAGTACAACAAAATACAGTAACAAAATATATATTTTTACCTATTCAATCTGATGGCTGAAGCTAGTTTCATGAGGGAGTGGAAATAGTGAAACCATGCCTTCTCAGACATGGCCGAGCAGGTGACCCCATTATCCCGCCTCCCCACATGTTTTCTACATGTCTCACCTCGGCTCAGTTGTGGTGAATTTGCACTGCCTGCCAGCTTGAGATTGGGGAAATGGGTCCGTTGCGTGCAATCAGTGGTGGAGCAAAACAGTGAGTGAAGTCCCAACCTTCTGCACTTATGTCACTATAAGAGCCTATCAAGAGTTTCCATGTTAAGATCTGATAAAGGGACAGTCCTGCCCATTGAGGCACAAGTCGCCATAGTATTGAAGCTTTTCACCACCAGCTATTTTCACGGCAGCATTGATTACACTATAGCACTATTTCTCACCTCTTTCCTGCAAATCAGGACCCAGTAGATGGCATTACTCAGTGGCAGTCTGCCTGGTGCAGGGAGCCCCTGTGATTGTGGGCATGCTGATTTGGAGAGAGCAATTTCAGGTGTTGCTGATTTCTTAAGAACCTGAATCAGATTAAAGGTGCAGTGTGTTTGTCCTTGGATTAGGTGCTTTGTTTTATGTGATGCCAGATTTCGATTTGCGTTTTTATTTAAATTGGGTGGTGCCAGGACTTTGATTTTCTGCCTTTCTTGTTTATACTTTGTGAACTTTCTTGGGGCTGCTTTCAAGCTGGTTTCACATCTGTAAAATAAATGGCAATTGGCACTGAGAGAAGAAGCAGGGTTGTCTGCTTTATTAACGATTCTGCGGAGATATTGCTTCAGGAAGTGGAGCAGAGGAGGGAAATTTTTTTCCCCTGCCATGGCCACAAGATCACCAAAATTGTGACAGAAAAGAAACGTCAGACGGGGTCAAATTCTCAAGCACAGTGTATAGGATGTAGGTGCAGTACTGTGACACATTGCACAGCCTCAATGGGAAGGGCAAGGTAGGGAGGTGCAACTTCCCCTCTTACTTCTTTGTGGACTAACTAGAATTAGTATCATTTTGCACCTCTTCCTCTTGCTTTCCTTCCCTTTCTCTGCACCGGGCCATGTCCATGATGCTGCATTGTGTACTTGCCACCACCTTCTTGGGCAGCCTCATATCCTTCTGTGCAAAATGCCCAGGACAACCTGCTGACAAGACTTTCTCTGCCTTGAGTCTGCAAACTCCATCTTTGTTTCAACACAAAACCTACGGAGTGCTTCTTCATACATGGGGATAGGCAGAGTCCATGGGCTAGATTTTCCACTTTTGTGCAGATCGCCCAAAAATGGGCGATATTTCTGGCATGGGCGGTAAAAATTGGTTTTCAGATCGCCGGCATGTCGCCCATTCTCAAAGCCCCTAGTCTCCATTTTTTAAATTGGGCGTTAGCGCGAGCGATATGAAATGGACGGTAGCGTTAAATCTCTCTGACCTTCTGCCGTAAAGTGTCACCGTTCTTAGCAACGGCATGGCAACGCTCGATTCAGGAGGTCAAGGTTCATCTTGACATGCGCAGAAGAGGAGACAGAGAGAGAGAGGGAGCTGAGAGGGTCTGAAGGCGTGTGTGAGTGCGGTGTGTCTGCTTTGGGAGGAAGGAGGGAGAGTTTAGAGTTTTAGAGCAAATAGGAAACAAAAATTAGCTGTTACCAGCCAGATATTTGCCCGAATTTGGCCTATAATGGAGGGAGAGAAGGAGGCGACACAGCATGCTGTGGAGACTGAAGCTGGCGAGAGCAGTGAGCTGGGAGAGGAGCACAAAAGAGCGAGGAGGTTCTTGGACGAGGCAAATGCCTCCCTCCATGGTCATGAAATGTGATGTCTGTGATGATCTTGATAGCGATGGTGCTTTTGTGGTGCATATACTGTGTGTAGCGCTGGAATCACCTTGTAACCCTAGCACCCCCTTCTCCTCTAATAACCTCATTTGTGTTTTGCAGCTCAGCCAGCAGTGTATTCCCAGGCAAGACCAGAGGCCAGAAAGTGGGGGCGTGGGACTGGACTCGCCGGATATCTGGTGCTGAGGAGCTCCGATTCTTGCCCGTCAATCTGCTGGGTCTGTTCTCTATTGATGAGTGAGGACTACGAGGAACCTGCTCCAGAAGCCATTCCACCCCAAGGCCATCTAGTGGTCCTCCGGTCATTCCTGCCTCCACTCTGGAGGTACCGGCCCCAAGCACCTCATCACAGGGCACCCCATTTGTCCGCAGGACGGCTCGACCCCGCGGAGGTTTCGTGGACGCGGCAGGTCTGGTCCATGAGTGTGACATGAGAGCGGAGAGATAGTACAGTTGTCCAGGAGGACCGTAGACATTGGTATCCACATCCTCGATGCATTGGGGGGCATATCCCGACAGCTGGCCACCATGACTGAGTACGTTCCACGGATAGCGGAGGCCCTGGAGGCGATAGCCAGGAACACTGCTGGCACAGACCTCCCAGTGGTCACAGAGCGCGGCACTCCACCCCTAGGTTCTGTACCATCATTGCCAATGACAGATGAGAGGCAGGACCAAGATCCTGCTTCTGGATCAGAGAATGAGCCCCATCGGCACCCCCCACTCCCGTACCCATCCAACCACCGCCTCTGCCTTCATCCCACACAATGAGGCACCGCCTGAGGAGCTCTTCCTCCAGGCAGCGTGGAGCGAGGAGGGGAAAGGGTAGAGGTAGGGAGAAGAAGGGGAGGGGGGAAGGAAATTGAGGTGCATGTCCGCAGGTGATGGCTGTGTTATATCTGCATCTGGGTGTATGCAATTTGTTGTAATGTATGGGGGCTGGGGACCACGCTCCTGCTTTGTCTTTGTATTCTGTGTTACTGGACATGTTGAACATTTGATTGATGTCAATGGTGGGAAAAGTGGGGTGTGGGCGGGGGTGGGGTGTTTTTGGCTGTGATATTTATGATTTCAGACCAATGATGGTATAAAACTTTTATTATTCAACATAACATTGTTGCGCATTGTCTCAGATAGCTGGACCGTTACACACTGGTGATTCCTTAACATGAAAGGGTTAAATAAAACTTAACTTCATTCAACATAAACTTTAACTGGCACCAAGGTGATGGGCACCATTGATGTCTGAGCTGCACGCACACAGCAGTGTTTCAGCGTTGTCACTCACAGAAACGTTCTTTCAGGCAAATCATTCAAATGTCAGCTCCTCACGTAAGAGTCTTGCAGCTATGTAGCCAGCATGGGCCCTTTCCTGCGGTCTGGAGGGGGTCATGGGCATAGTTGCATAGCCAGCCTGATTGTCTGGCCCTAGGTCAGCGTCCAGCCCCTCGTCTTCCTCTTCCTCTCTCTCCTGAGGTGGAGCAACAGTCCCTTCTGGCAATTCTTAGCTCCTCCTGATAGCCAGATTGTGCAGCATGGAGCACACGACCACAAATTTACCTACTTGCTCAGGCTTGTATTGTAGCTCCCCTCTTGAGTGGTGCAGGCATCTGAAGCACTGCTTAAGCACAGTTATTGTTTTCTGGACCACATTGCGTGTCTCTGTGGCTCTGGTTGTATCGCTTCTCGGCCTCGGTGTGGGTGTCACGCAGGGGTTCATCAGCCAGGTGGCAAGGGCATATCGGTTATCACCAAGCATCCAGCATTGTCCTTGTGGCTGACTCTTAAACATGTCAGAGACAGACTCTCATGCAGGATGTGAGCCTCATCGAAGCTGCCCGGACATTTGGCATTCACTGCCATTATGACCTGGTTGTGGTCGACAACGAGTTGGACCTTCAGGGAGTGAAATCCTTTTCTGTTATGAAAAAGCTCTGGGTCCTGAGAAGGTACCCGCATAGCGATGTGAGTTCACTGTATTGCTCCCTGCACCCTGGGGAACTTAGCAATGTGGTAGAAAGCTCCAGCCCTGTCGGTCTGAGCCTCTGTGGTCATGGGCAAACTGATAAAGTCCATCCTTCGTGTGTACCGGGCCTCCGTGACCTGTCTAATGCAGCAATGGGTGGCATGGTGAGACGGAGGGGAAATCTCAACCGTGGAGGCTCGAAAGGAACCGAACACGTAGAAAGACAGTGCTGCGGTGACCTTGACCTCGACCGACACTGATGTCCCGATGGCAGGCTGCATATGTAGCCTAATGAGTTCACATATTTCATTGATCACCACTTTGTGGAAGCGCAGTCTCCGAAGGCAGATGTGCTCGGTCACGGCGAGGTAAGACCTCTTCTCCCAGTAAGTGCAGGGTGTGTATGGTCTGGACCTCCTCCTCATTCTGGCACATCTTAAATTGGGCACATAATGATGTGCATCACACATTGAGCTATTTGCACTCTACAGCATCTGCATATTAATTGATGCAGGCTGAGAAATGGCTGGCCCCATTGCAATGGTTGATCAGAAGCAATAATTTCCTCACTAAAATGCACCTACAGTAAACCCCCAATAGTCCAGAGTCTGAAAATATGTCTGTTGAGATGGTCACTTCACCTGAGAAGAACTCCAGAGTCAATCCAAATGCCCCCGAAGTTGAAGCAGCCTTTTGAATGAAGCGACCTGAGATTTTAAAAATGGCACCCACACCGCTGTGATTCATTCAGAACAGTTCCACTTTTTCAGAGCGGTGTTTTGGGTGAGCGATATTGTGGGCGAGATGTGTACGAGCTGGTGAAAGTGACGCTGGACAATTTCCTGGGCGTTAGTTTTGGGAAGTGTGATCTTTACGACAAAAAAAAGTGGGCGATCGGTATTATTGAATCTCGGCGTTAATTACGTGCGGAAACTAACGCTGGGCGATATTATGGGTGTTGATTTCGCCAATTCTGATGATTCCGCCCCAAAAAAGTGGGCAGGCAGTATTATTTTTTCCCGGCGTTACGCACATGGGGAAAGTAACGCTCGGCGATAATTGTCCAAAAAATGGGCGTCAGTTTCCATTTTGTGGCTAAATGGGCGATATCAGGGCGTTATACGTCATTTCAGCGGAAAAATGGACGTTAAGTGGGCATTATGCATGCAAAAAAAGTGTAAAATCTAGCCCCATGATATTAAGCCTATTGTGTTCCTAACACACAGGAAAGTTAAAGTAACAGTGACCTCAGTCTTTATTAAGACATTCCAGAGTGAGGAAACAGGCTTTAGGGGCCGGCTTATATATAGTGCTCCCAAGGAATGCTGGGATCCCTTGGACTTCAGGGGATGTGCTCCCTGGTGGCAGAACATGGGAGTGCATGCTTTACAGATAAACACCAAAGCCCTTATAAGAACATAAGAAATAGGAGCAGGAGCAGACCACCTGGCCCCTCCGCCATTCAATAAGATCATGGCTGATCTGATCCTGGACTCAGCTCCCCTTCCCTGCCCGCTCCCCATAACCCTTTATTCCCTTATCACTCAAAAATCTGTCTATCTCCGCCTTAAATATATTCAATGACCCAGCCTCCACAGCTCACTGGGGTGGAGAATTCCTTAGATTTACAACCCTCTGAGAGAAGAAATTTCTCCTCATCTCATTTATAAATGGGCAACACTTATTCTAAGACGATGACCCGAGTTCTGGTTTCCCCTATGAGTGGAAATATTCTCACTGCATCCATCTTGTCTAGCCCTCTCATTATTTTATAGTTTTCGATAAGATCACCTCTCATTCTTCTGAGCTCCAATGAGTATAGGTCCAACCTAATCAACCTATTTTCATAAGTTAACCCCCTCATCTCCAGAGTCAACCGAGTGAACCTTCTCTGAACAACCTCCAATGCAAGTATATCCTTCCTTAAATATAGAGACCAAAACTGTATGCAGTACTCTAGGTGTGGCCTCACCAATACCCTGTACAGTTGTAGCAGTTCTTCTCTGCTTTTATACTCTATCCCCCTTACAATAAAGGCCAACATTCCATTTGCCTTCTTGATCACTTGCTGTACCTGCACACTAACTTTTTGTGTTTCATGCACAAGGACCCCCAGGTCCCTCTGTACTGTAGCACTTTGCAATTTTTCTCCATTTAAATTATAATTTGCTTATCTATTTTTTCTGCCAAAGTGAATAACCTCACATTTTCCCACATTATACTCCATCTGCCAAATTTTTGCCCACTCACTTAGCCTGTCTATATTCCTTTGCAGATTTTTTGTGTCCTCCTCACAATTTGCTTTCCCACCCATCTTTATATAGAAACATAGAAACATAGAAAATAAGTGCAGGAGTAGGCCATTCGGCCCTTCAAGCCTGCACTGCCATTCAATAAGATCATGGCTGATCATTCCCTCAGTACCCCTTTCCTGCTTTCTCTCCATACCCCTTGATCCCCTCAGCCGTAAGGGCCATATCTAACTCCCTCTTGAATATGTCCAATGAACTGGCATCAACAACTCTCTGCAGCAGGGAATTCCATAGATTAACAACTCTCTGAGTAAAGAAGTTTCTCCTCATCTCAGTCCTAAATGGCCTACCTCTTATCCTAAGACTATGTCCCCTGGTTCTGGACTTCCCCAACATCGGGAACATTTTTCCCGCATCTAACCTGTCCAGTCCCGTCAGAATCTTATACGTTTCTATGAGATCCCCTCTCATCCTTCTAAACTCCAGTGAATAAAGGCCCAGTTGATCCAGTCTCTCCTCATATGACAGACCAGCCATCCCTGGAATCCGTCTGGTGAACCTCCGCTGCACTCCCTCAATAGCAAGAACGTCCTTCCTCAGATTAGGAGACCAAAACTGCACACAGTATTCCAGGTGAAGCCTCACTAAGGCCCTGTACAACTGCAGTAAGACCTCCCTGCTCCGATACTCAAATCCCCGAGCTATGAAGGCCAACATACCATTTGCCTTCTTCACTGCCTGCTGTACCTGCATGCCAACTTTCAATGACTGATGAACCAAGCCACCCAGGTCTCGTTGCAACTCCCCTTTACCTAATCTGCCGCCTTTCGGAAAATATTCTGCCTTTGTGTTTTTGCCCCCAAAATGGATAACCTCACATTTATCCACATTATACTGCATCTGCCATGCATTTGCCCATTCACCTAACCTGTCCAAGTCACTCTGCAGCCTCTTAGCATCCTCCTCACAGCTGACATGGTCACCCAGTTTAGTGTCATCTGCAAACTAGGAGATATTACACTCAATTTCATCATCTAAATCGTTAATGTACATTGTAAAGAGCTAGGGTCCCAGCACTGAGCCCTGCGGCACTGCACAAGTTACTGCCTGCCATTCTGAAAAGGACCTGTTTATCCCCACGCTTTTCTTCCTGTCTGTTAACCAGGTCTCTATCCACGTCAGTACATTACCCCCAATACCATGCATTTTGATTTTGCACACCAATCTATTGTGTGGGACCTTGTCAAAAGCCTTTTGAAGTCAAAATACACCACATCCACTGGTTCTCCCTTGTCCACTCTGCTAGTTACATCCTCAAAAAATTCCACGGGATTCGTCAAGCATGATTTCCCTTTCATAAATCATGCTGACTTGGACCGACCCTGTCACTGCTTTCCAAATGCGCTGCTATTTCATCCTTAATGATTGATTCCAACATTTTCCCCACCACTGATGTCAGGCTAACCGGTCTATAATTACCTGTTTTCTCTCTCCCTCCTTTTTTAAAAAGTGGTGTTACATTAGCTACCCTCCAGTCCATAGGAACTGATCCAGAGTCAACAGATTGTTGAAAAATGATCACCAATGCATCCACTATTTCTAGGGCCACTTTCTTAAGTACTCTGGGATGCAGACTATCAGGCCCCGGGGATTTATCGGCCTTCAATTCCATCAATTTCCCTAACACAATTTCCCACCTAATAAGGATATCCTTCAGTTCCTCCTTCACTAGACCCACTGTCCCCTAGTACATTCGGAAGTTATTTGTGTCTTCCTTCGTGAAGACAGAACCAAAGTATTTGTTCAATTGGTCTGCCATTTCTTTGTTCCCCATTATAAATTCACCTGAATCCGACTGCAAAAGGCCTACGTTTGTCTTCACTAACCTTTTTCTCTTCACATATTTATAGAAGCTTTTGCAATCAGTTTTTATGTTCCCAGCAAGCTTCCTCTCGTACTCTATCATTCCTCTCTTAATTAAACCTTTAGTCCTCCTCTGTTGAGTTCTAAATTTTTCCCAGTCTTCAGGTTTGTTGCTTTTTCTAGCCAATTTATGTGCCACTTCCTTGGTTTTAACACTATCCTTAATTTCCCTTGTTAGCCACGGTTGAGCCATCTTCCCCATTTTATTTTTACTCCAGACAGGGATGTACAATTGCTGAAGTTCATCCATGTGATCTTTAAATGTTTGCCATTGCTTATCCACATCAACCCTTTAAGTATCCTTTGCCAGTCTATTCTAGCCAATTCACGTCTCATACCATCGAAGTTACCTTTCCTTAAGTTCAGGACCCTAGTTTCTGAATTAACTGTGTCACTCTCCATCTTAATAAAGAATTCTACCATATTATGGTCACTCTTCCCCAAGGGGTCTCGCACAACAAGATTGCTGATTAGTCCCTTCTCATTACACATCACCGAGTCTAGGATGGCCAGCTCTCTAGTTGGTTCCTCGACATATTGGTCTAGAAAACCATCCCTAATACACTCCAGGAAATCCCTCCTCCACCGCATTGCTACCAGTTTGGTTAGCCCAATCAATATGTAGATTAAAGTTGCCCATGATAACTGCTGTACCTTTATTGCACACATCCCTTATTTCTTGTTTGATGCTGTCCCCAACCTCACTACTACTGTTTGGTGGTCTGTACACAACTCCCACTAGCATTTTCTGCCCTTTGGTAATCCACAGCTCCACCCATACCGATTCTACATCGTCCAGGCTAATGTCCCTCCTTACTATTGCATTAATTTCCTCTTTAACTAGCAACGCCACCCCGCCTCCTTTTTCTCTCTGCCTATCCTTCCTAAACGTTGAATACCCCCGGATGTTGAGTTCCCAGCCTTGGTCACCCTGGAGCTATGTCTTCGTGATGCCAATTACGTCATATCCGTTAACTGCTGTCTGCGCAGTTAATTCGTCTACCTTATTCCGAATACTCCTCGCATTGAGGCAGAGAGCCTTCAGGCTTGTCTTTTTAGAATTTTGCTGCAATGTGGCCCTTTTTGTTTTTTGCCTTGGGTTTCTCTGTTCTCCACTTTTACTATTCTCCTTTCTATCTTTTGCTTCTGCCTCCATTTTATTTCCCCCTGTCTCCCTGTATAGGTTCCCATCCCCCTGCCATGTTAGTTTAACTCCTCCCAAACAGCACTAGCAAACACTCCCCCTCGGACATTGGTTCCGGTCCTGCCCAGGTGCAGACCGTCCGGTTTGTACTGGTCCCACCTCCCCCAGAACCGGTTCCAATGTCCCAGCAATTTGAATCCCTCCCTTTTGCACCACTCCTCAAGCCATGTATTCATCTGAGCTATCCTGTGATTCCTACTCTGACTAGCACATGGCACTAGTAGAAATCCTGTGATTACTACTTTTGAGGTCCTACTTTTTAATTTAGCTCCTAGCTCCCTAAATTCATCTCGTAGGACCTCATCCCGTTTTTTACCTATATCATTGGTACCTATATGCACCACAACAACTGGCTGTTCACCCTCCCTTTTCAGAATGTCCTGCACCCGCTCCGAGACATCGTTGACCCTTGCACAAGGGAGGCAACATAACATCCTGGAGTCTCGGTTGCGGCCACAGAAACGCCTATCTATTCCCCTTACAATCGAATCCCCTATCACTATAGCTGTCCCATTCTTTTTCCTGCCCTCCTATGCAGCAGAGCCACCTCATCCCCCCTGATGAGTCATCCCCCTCAACAGTACCCAAAATGTTGTATCTGTTTTGCAGGGGGATGACCGCAGGGGTCCCATGCACTATCTTCTTTGCACTGCTCTTCCTGTTGGTCACCCATTTACTATCTGGCTGCATACCCTTTACCTGCGGTAAGACTAACTCGCTAAACGTGCTATTCACGTCATTCTCAGCATCGTGGATGCTCCAGAGTTCATCCATCCGCAGCTCCAGTGCCGCAATGTGGTCCGTCAGGAGCTGCAGGCGGATACACTTCCCGCACACGTAGTCGTCAGGGACACCGGAAACGTCCCTGACTTCCCACATAGTACAGGAGGTGCATAACACATGTCCGAGCTGTCCTGCCATGACTTAACCCCTAGATAAACTTAATTTGGCAACAACAATGCTAAAGGTTACTTACTGATAAAGGAAAGAAAACTTAGCTACATTACACTCAGTCCCTTCATCCAAGTCATTAATATAGATTCTCTATCAATTCTTGTTTTGTCGGGGAAAGTAACAAACAACAGAAGGCAGTTGTCAGTACTGGAGGGAGAATTAGGACCAGAATTTGCAGCAGAAGGCAAGAGATGGGGAAGCAGTGTAACACTGATGCTTGTTTCACATTTCATGCTTTATTATCCCAGAAGCAGTGAGGCCAAAGCTGTAGTACATCAACCACACCCTGCCAGCTGCTTGGTGAAGGTTTGTAAGATTCAGTGAAAACATCGGTGTGAACTTTTGGACTAATAAGTTATGAACTTTGCTGGGACATATTCAGTGTACAACAGAAGAACTGACCTTGAGCAGGTCCAAACATGTTTAAGTTGAATAAACATCAACTGAGCGAGAATGAGAATGGCTGAATGCAGTAACATTATGGTTGATGAGCGTCTTTTGTCATGGAATTGGAACCCATCAGTGAGACATTAACTAAAGTGGCCGAGGTTTCAGGCCATCGAAAGACAAAGGAAAGCTATTTTGACCACAGACTCATCGGAGCCACCCATTGAGGGACAGCCCAGTGACAAAGGGGCAGGCAAAGACTTGATTTTTGCTTTTGAGTTGGACAGCCTCAGGCGGGAAGGACAGTTGGACTTTAAGCAGTCTTGCAGGTATAAGTACGGCAGTTGCAACGCACAAGGACCGAGCACTCCATCTGGAACTGAGAGAAGAAACCACCATCTATGAGCCAAGAGAGCCTTTCTACTTCGACTGGGAGGCTGATCATGAGATTGGTCTTGAATGCCACAGTTTCTTACCATCCCAGAAGATACGCCTCATCGTGAGAAGCAGCGAGTAAGCCAGACTGGTAATTGGTGAGCATTTATCCCAGCCCATGGATCTTTAAGACCACCGCATAGTGTGAAAGGATGTCATGTGTCCCAACAAAGCTTTAGGGGTTTTTAGGGGAAGTGTTTTAGACGTGGGTAGTTCACATTAGGGACCTGTTTAGACAGGCCACACTGTGAATTGTACTGTATTTGTTTGTTTTACACACCGGGGTGTATGTGGTTTTACTGGGTGCAGGTGTGTGTTTTAACTTTAATAAAGCATTGCCGGTTGAGACCAAGGTATTTGTCCGTGACTCGTTCATCTGTTCCGTACAGTAATAATTCCCAGCGTTAGAACTATTGTAAAGTGGGGGTTCTTCGAAAACACCTAAGAGAAGCCACATAGTAATCTGGTGACCATAGGCTGGACGCTGGGTGTACTGAACAGAGAGTTATGGAGGATATTAAGGCCAAGAGATCAGCAATTGGGGCTAGGATTTCCTCTTATATCTTTGGAACAGTTAACATAACACAACATTGGGTACTAGACCTTTTGCGGGCTGAGAGTCTGGAGGACAAAGCTGCTGAGTAGACGGGGAGTAAGGAGCATAGAAAGGCAAAAGAAAAGGCCATTTGGCTCCTGTGTCTGCAGAAGCAAGTCCAACTGCTTAGGGAGCAGGTTGGTAGGCTTCAGGCAAAGAGTCTGAGGAGCAGTCAGCCACAAGGGCCGTGGTAAGAACAAGGCTTTTAGATGAGTTGAGCGAAGAAAAGCAGGAGAGGCACATTCAGGAGGAAACCTCCCGGAACAAAAAGGGAGAACCTGCAGTGTCAGGTAACAGAGGCCAAGCTTAAGGAGCAGGTCGCACGGGAGGAGACCGTTCGTTTAGTGGGCAAAGTAAACAGGCTGGAGGGGCAACTGAAGGATAGTAGGACAGCTTACAGGGTAGCTAGCAGTAGGGGATTTGAGAATGAGAATCACGGGCCCTGCCAAGAAAAAATCCAAAACTTGACTCAAGCTCTTGCCAAAGCCAAAGGCATGGTTTGCTTGATGGCCCTGGGGAAGTTCGGGTGGACTGGGAAGAGGAAGGAGAAGATAGCGAGGATTGGGGGCAGTGTTGGGACATCCGAGCACCACTTGACGTGCCAAAGGGAACGATGTGGCCCATACGGCAGCAGAGGTACGGTGCGCCCGTAGACAGCCAAGGCCAGGGGGTGCTGCAAAGTGATTTTGTGGTCCCATTCAGAACCCCACAGCTGCAAAATATGATTTTAGGGGTGCAAAACGTGGCAAAAACCCGTTACAAATGATCCGAAAATCCAGCCCTTTGTGTGAATGTTACAGCTGTGCCATTGCAAATCACTGTTAAGAGATAAGTGCAGGCAAAAGTTGCCAAGATGTTGAATTTCTGCCCCATCTGGGAGAATGGCACCTTTCCTGCAGACATTGCATTGATCTGCTCTACCATCCCTTCTCAAGCAGCCCTAATAGAAACATAGAAACATAGAAACTAGGTGCAGGAGTAGGCCATTCGGCCCTTCTAGCCTGCACCGCCATTCAATGAGTTCATGGCTGAACATGCAACTTCAGTACTCCATTCCTGCTTTCTCACCATACCCCTTGATTCCTCTAGTAGTAAGGACTTCATCTAACTCCTTTTTGAATATATTTAGTGAATTGGCCTCAACAACTTTCTGTGGTAGAGAATTCCACAGGTTCACCACTCTCTGGGTGAAGAAATTCCTCCTCATCTCGGTCCTAAATGGCTTCCCCCTTATCCTTCGACTGTGTCCCCTGGTTCTGGACTTCCCCAGCTTGTCAGCTTGTCAGCTTGCTATGGCAGGTGGCACTCATATTGAGAAAATTACATCTCTCCTTGCCATCACCTTCCTCAAAGTGATGCGCAAGACAACAAAAAGTGCAAATACAGTATTAAAGTGCCACATCAGCACTTTTATTCTTCTGCAAAGGAAATCTCACTGCCCCCAGCCTCTGCGCTCGGGACACTTGACACAAATCATGCTAGGAACTCACAATGAATTTATAAATAAAAAATGGGATAATGAAAAACCCAGGGAAATCCCTTTTGTGCACTGTCAGCACAAAATGTGCCAGGAAAAATATACTTGGAGAACTGAGCTACCAGGAGAGGCATTTCAGCTTCCATCATCCTCATTTCGATGCTCTGTTCGATTTAATGAATTAGAAATCTCACTGGTTTTGCAGATTCATGTGCACTCTAACTCAGTGCTGAACTCCTGTTCAGACCAAACGCACTTCCTTACTTTCTCTCAGCCAAAGTTCACTCTTGTCAGACTCTCTCAGTTCACCAGCCACTTTCAGACTCAAAACTCAAAACAACATTGTACAGCTGACCCAAGTTTGATTAAACCATCCTGTAACAACACTGCATGCTACATATTGTCGTTCAAGGATGCATTTTTATAACTATGCAACCAGTCACCTTATACAATAAATTTCAGATAAATTTCATTTTTTATCCACTGTCTTAAAGGCAGAAGTTTTATGTATGCATCAAAATATTTTACATAAAATAAAAATGAGTGATCACTTACATAAGTCACTCTTTGATTATATTTATATGACACAGTAAATACATTGAAATTTATAAATCTCAGCAAGAGATGCTGTAAAAGTTGAATAAGAATAGTTATAACATTACATGCTCTGTTTAGTTCTGGTATCCAGTAATATAGCTTTCTATATTTCTCAAAGAACTTATGTACATATTGAATTATAAAAATGGGAAGAATATTATTGCTCAATACAATTTAGATCATTTAAATTGAGTTATTTTCCCTTGCATATAAAGCATGTTAAACATCCAGAAATCCTTTATCATTATTTATCATAAAAGTGACTACATCTGTGTCTCCTGATATGCGAATATATTTTTTGTCAGTGTTTTTTTATTATGAAAAACACTTTTTCAGAGATACAAATCAATTATGTTGAATAGAACAAGTTGTAAATCTGTTATTTTGTGGAGGATAAAATATAAAAATCAAAGAAAATTACTTGCCAAGTAACTGGATTTTTAAAATTCACAGCAACAATACCACTCATCAGGCAGTCTGCAGTGCACACATGTATCAGGCAAGTGAAAATGTTGCATTGCAATGGGCTACACCTTCAACACTTTCCCTGTGGAAAGGAGGCATCAGATGAATAGAACAGACAGTTTTTACTGGGTGGCAGGATTTCCTTGAGGGCAAAGTGTTATGTATTGTCCATTTACATTAAATGTATAGTTACAATGGTGCGCCACAAGGGGCACTGTGGTGGGAAACCCAAAAGTACCTGCGAGACAGAGTATAAAAGACTGACCACCACACCTGAGCGGCACTCTGGAGTTACACAATAAAGGACCAAGGTCACAGCAGTTACTACAACATCAGATTGTGTGGAGTCAGTGATTTGAGTGCTACATACATTACAAATTGGCGACGAGGACACGGACGAGCTCTTCACGCAACCATGGCTACTTTGGGCACGCTAAAGGATTTCACAGAGGGTAATGACTGGGATACCTTTACGGAAAGGCTCGAGTACTATTTTAGAGCAAACGACCTGACAGGGGACACGAACGCATTGATAGAAAAGCGTAAGTCGATATTGCTGTCCAATTGTGGCGATGAGGTTTACCGTCTCGTCAGGGATTTGCTGGCACCCGCGAACGCCAAGGACAAGTCATATGAGGAGCTGATTGAACTAATTCGTAACCAACTGAAACCAAAGGAGAGCATCCTCACGGCCAGGCACAAATTCTACCACCACTGCAGACCTGAGGGCCAGGATGTCACAAAATATGCTGCGGACATCAGGAGACTTGCGGCGCCGTGCGATTTTGGCACACACCTTAACGAGGCGTTGCGAGACGTCTTTGTTATGGGGATTGGCCATGAGGGTCTCCTTCACAAGCTGCTATCTACTGAACCTACAGTCAGCCTGCAGCAAGCCATCAACATCAGCCGGGCATTTATGACCTCGACTTGCAGCACCAAGCAGATGATCCACACGGTCTCGAACCCGGCAGGTACTATTCACAGGCTAGCGCCCGTCACGGACAAAACTGCAGAACGTGGCTTTGTCCAGGGCAGAGGGCATGGACCTCAGGGTCCTGGAACTCAGAGTCCGCCGAGGGGGGCTAATCGAGTAGCACCATGCTGGCACTGCGGAGGAAGCCATGGGGCTCACCGGTGCAGGTTTGTGGAGTATACGTGCAATACCTGCCACATGAAAGGCCACCTTCAGCGTATGTGCAAAAGAAACACGACTCACCGTGTGGCTGAGGAGATGGTAGATGATCTGCTATCCAGTGAGGAGCATTGCGGTTTGGCTCGATGGGCATCCCAGCCCCAGGTAGAAGAAGATGATGCGTTTGCACTGTATACGTGTACCGACGATTCGGCCCCAGTGATTATGGAAGTCAAGATTAACGGAGTCTCAGTGAGTATGGAAGTGGACACGGGGTCAGGTCAGTCGCTGATGAGTCAGGAAACTTTTGATAAACTGTGGATCAACCCAGCTGCATGACCCAAGCTGGTCCCGTTCACATCAAAGCTGCGCACCTACACCAAGGAACTGATACCTGTTCTTGGCAGAGCGGATGTGCAGGTATCTCACGGTGGCGAGACGCACGGTTTACCTTTGTGGATCATTGCAGGCGATGGGCCGACGCTACTCGGCAGGAGATGGACGGGGAAGGTCCGTGGGAGCTGGGAAGACTTCATTCCTCCACAGACCGCTGTCCCCCGTGTTCACAGGCAGAGCAGGCCTCCACCTTCGGATCGGATGGCAGTGAAGGAAGCGTGTGTGGGGTTGGGCAGAGCAGCGGCGGCCGTCGACTCTCCCCTGCAAAGTCTGAGAGTGAGAAAGAGGCGCTGGAACCAGCAGCAGCACCGACCGAGCTGGAGAAGAGAGAAGGGCTTCGACGGGCTGCTCCAGCAGGCACCGTCAGCCCACAGGCAGAGGCAGCCGTTCGCGGGGCTTGCAGCGGGAGGAGCGGTGAATCGGCAGTTCCAGGAGCAGGACTCGCTCGGCGACGTTGTGAGGGCCGGTGCTCCGAGGAGCGGGGCTTGTCCAGGATCGGCTGCGGCAGTGAGGAGGTCGGCTCCGGAGGACGTGTGTGTGTGTGTGTGGCGGCTCCCGGACAAAAAGGTCAGCTGCGTGGGGTGCTCCGGAGGATGCGGCGGTACGGGGGCCGGTGCGTTGCAGCTCCCGGTGCATTCAGAGTGTGGCGGCTCGAGAGAGAGAGGGAGAGCAGGCAGCAGCACAGCGAGTTCAAGATGCAGCAGAGTTCTGCAGAGAGAGGGAGAGCAGGCACCAGCAGAGCACCTAAAATGGCGGCACCCAGTAGAAACCTCGTGGGAAAAACAAAATGGCGTCTTAAAATGGAAATGTACCCGGGAGTCTTAAAGGGGCCTTACACCATTGGCGGTCCCCACAAAGAGACTTTTGTAAGGGCAAGAGTGAGTCAAAATGATTACTGTGATTTGTATGATGACGTGATTTATGACAAGAGTTAATATTTTGATGCTAAAATGATTACTGTGATTAAAATGATTGATATGATTGGTGAAAAGAGTTAATATCACAGTGCACAGTTAAAAGGGTTAATGGATCTGTGACTAACATGACTAATGGATTCATGCGATTTCTGATTTTATGTGATTTATGCAATTGTTCAGTGGTTGCAGACAAGCCGCAAAGGCAACTATTTTCTGAGAACAGAGGCAATGCACTAGCTGCCATATCCTGTCTCAGAGCAGCCCATTACCTCGGGCAAAAAGGGGCAGTATGCCACCACCATACCTCACCCAGTGGAGCTGGGATTTAATAACTGTTCAGTGTACCTGCAACCTTTTCATATAACTCTTCAACGCATCTATATGTATCATACAAATGTACTGTCTGTGTACCTGCTTTCTACTATTATGTTTGTGTACTTGTATCACCCATGTAAGGACTGCTAATACCACATGCTTGCACTGGATCGCAAGCATAATCTCTACATGGGGGGGGGGGGGGGGAAGAGGGAGGTGGATGGTCATGGACTCACACTCACAAATCAACCAGGACGAACAAGGCCGAGGTTACCGGCAATTTGCTTTTGGAACATTGGGGGGTGGAGGGGGGGGGGTGGGCGGGGGAGTGAGATGTTATGTATTGCCCATGTACATTAAATGCATAGTTACAATGGTGCGCCACAAGGGGCACTGTGGTGGGAGACCCGAAAGTACCTGCGAGACAGAGTATAAAAGGCTGCCCACCATACCTGAGGGGCACTCTGGAGTTACACAATAAAGGACCAAGGTCATAGCAGTTGCTACAACACCCAACTGTGTGGAGTCAGTGATTTGAGTGCTACATACATCACACAAAGCATCTCACGTGGTTCCTATGTGAGTATGAGAGCTCTTCATGTCAACTCTGCAGCCTTCACGAACAGGAAGGGTTTGTACTGAATTACTGTTCAGGCTGGTCTCTGACCATAAAGATCATGCTGCATATCAGAGGCCAATATCCAGAAAGCAACCATGACACCTTAATGGTGAATTTCACTCTGCTTTGTGACTTGGTTTTCACTTCAGCTTTTACCAAACCAAAAGTGCACCCTTTGTTGAAAATATCTCTGGCCGATTTGCCAAGGTCTGTAAATGATGGAGGTACAGTCCATTTGAAGGAAGTGAAACACTGGGTAGATGGCTCGACTAGAACAGGGCTATGCCCGGCATCCATGGCTGCTGGCCCTCTTGGGAAAACTCCAACAGACGAGGAGCATCTCAATCTTGATACCCCAGTACTCCAGCTGCCACTCCCACCTTCAAGAGATGTGTGCCCTGCAGATTAGGCAAAAGGTCAATGGCAGCACACAATGCTTTAAGTGGTACCTCCCAAAGAATATGACATTCCCCAACTTGGGTTTATGCCATGGTTGATGAACCTCACAAGAAATATGCGTACATTTACCTTCCTCTTTCTCCTGATAGCAGCAAACATCTACCTCATTTCCAACTCGGTACGAAAGTCCTGGGTGACAGCATTGACTCAGTCAGTCACCTCCCTCCATGCAGCTGCCACCTGTAATTTTATTAGAATGTGACCTTCAACTCAAAATGCAGAAATCCTCCTTTGGTGCACCTTTTACAGAAAGACCTCTACATCTTCAGTATCACAGGCAGTAGTTGCCCACATATCTCTGTCACTGCAAGTAATTGGCCTATGCAACCACTACCACGTCTCTCTTTATGGAGAGCTGCAGTCTTCTAAGAGCAGCCCACCCCTAAGCTTCACACAGCTGCTAGAGATCAAGACAACCCTAATTCTGCTTGTTTCACAAAATTGAGGATATCATTTTAAAGTGTTTTTTAAAGTTAAGGTAAACATTCTTCTGTTGCCATGGCTTCAGCCATAGACACCAATTGCTTGCTCGTTGTCTTTCATGAGAGTGATGACATTTGTCAATTGGTTATATGACATGATGATCTATATCACAGAGGGATTGTGCTTCTTTGCATGCACACCAACGTGTTTAAAAGGGATAGGCCATCCTCAACTCTAAGGCATAATGTGGTCATTCACAGAAATAGACAAATTTAAGGCACTATGGATTTTCTATTTAGTTTGATTTGCACTCTTCACACAGTGAAATATTCTCACTGTTTCTGTTTGCATTTATGCACGTGTTTGTTCTTGTGCAACTTACCTCAAGTTTCTCTAAAATTAAGTGTATTCTTACTGCTGTCAGATCCATTGGTCCAGGTCTTGAATGTAAGAATGAATTATATAGGACTTGTAGACCAAAGGCTTATTAGTAAGTAATGCCGGGCATACTAAAGAACGAAGTAATCTACAGGACGAATGGGAAAGTGTTCAACCTCCGTTGTCTCCAGTCCAGAAACAAGATTGCTCCAACCTCAGTCATTGAATTACAGTATGCAGATGACGTTTGCATTTGTGCACACTCAGAGGCCGAACTCCAAACCATCGTTGACATCTTCACTGAAGCATATGAGAGCGTGGGTCTTAAACATAGAAACATAGAAAATAGGTGCAGGAGTAGGCCATTCGGCCCTTCTAGCCTGCACCGCCATTCAATGAGTTCATGGCTGAACATGCAACTTCAGTACCCCATTCCTGCTTTTTCGCCATACCCCTTGATCCCCCTAGTGGTAAGGACTTCATCTAACTCCTTTTTGAACAACTTTCTGTGGTAGAGAATTCCACAGGTTCACCACTCTCTGGGTGAAGAAGTTTCTCCTCATCTCGGTCCTAAATGGCTTACCCCTTATCCTTAGACTGTGACCCCTGGTTCTGGACTTCCCCAACATTGGGAACATTCTTCCTGCATCTAACCTGTCTAAACCCATCAGAATTTTAAATGTTTCTATGAGGTCCCCTCTCATTCTTCTGAACTCCAGTGACTACAAGCCCAGTTGATCCAATCTTTCTTGATAGGTCAGTCCCACCATCCCGGGAATCAGTCTGGTGAACCTTCACTGCACTCCCTCAATAGCAAAAATGTCCTTCCTCAGGTTAGGAGACCAAAACTGTACACAATACTCCAGGTGTGGCCTCACCAAGTCCCTGTACAACTGTAGTAACACCTCCCTGCCCCTGTACTCAAATCCCCTCGCTATGAAGGCCAACATGCCATTTGCTTTCTTAACTGCCTGCTGTACCTGCATGCCAACCTTCAATGACTGATGTACCATGACACTCAGGTCTCATTGCACCTCCCCTTTTCCTAATCTGTCACCATTCAGATAATAGTCTGTCTCTCTGTTTTTACCACCAAAGTGGATAACCTCACATTTATCCACATTATACTTCATCTGCCGTGCATTTGCCCACTTACCTAACCTATCCAAGTCGCTCTGCAGCCTCATAGCATCCTCCTCGCAGCTCATACTGCCACCCAACTTAATGTCATCCGCAAATTTGGAGATACTACATTTAATCCCCTCGTCTAAATCATTAATGTACAGTGTAAACAACTGGGGCCCCAGCACAGAACCTTGCGGTACCCCACTAGTCACTGCCTGCCATTCTGAAAAGTCCCTATTTACTCCTACTCTTTGCTTCTCTTTGCTTACATTAAGCATCCGTAAGGCAAAGGTTCTCTACCAACCTGCCCCTGCCACAGAGTACTGCCCCCAAAGTATCAAGATCCATGATTAGACCTTGGACAGCGTGGACCATTTCCATACCTTGGGAGCCTACTATCAGCAAGGACAGACATTGATGACAAAAACCAACACCGCCTGCAGTGTGCCAGGTCGCCTGAGGCAAAGAGTGTTTGAGGACCAAGATCTCAAACCCGGCACCAAGCTCATGGCATACAGAGCAGTAGTGATACCCGCCCTCCTATATGCTTCAGAGACATGGACAATGTACAGTAGACACCTCAAAGCACTGGAGAAGTACCACCAATGCTGCCTCCGCAAAATCCTGCAAATCCATTGGCAGGATAGGTGCACCAACGTCAGCGTTCTCTCTCAGGCCAACATCCCCAGCATCGAGGCATTGACCACGTTCAATCAGCTCCAATGGACGGGCCACATTGTCTGCATGCCTGATACAAGACTCCCGAAACATGCGCTCTACTCCGAGCTATGTCACAGCAAGCGAGTCCCAGGAGAGCAGAGAAAATGCTTCAAGGACACCCTCAAAGCCTCCTCGAAAAAATGTAACATCCCCACTGACTCTTGGGAATTTCTGGCCCAAGACCGCTCCAAATGGAGGAGAAGCATTCGAGAAGGCACCGAACACTTTGAGTCTCTTCATTGGGAGCACGTGGAAGCCAAGTACAAACAGCAGAAGGAGTGTACGACAAACCAAGCACCCACCCACCTGTCTTTTCAACCACCATCCGCCCCACCTGTGGCAGAAACTCTAGATCCCACATTCATCTCATCAGTCATTTTAGTGCTCATATTAGTGCGAAAGCAAGTCATCCTCGACTCCGTGGGACTGCCTAAGAAGAAGAAGAAAGAACTAAGTGACTTACTGTTGTTACACTAAATGAAGATAACCTAATATAGATACTGCAGTGCAGGACTTGACTCTGGAAAATGGGTCTTCTAGCCAAGAATTCAACATTTTCATGTTATAACATCTTATATGTTCATTAATGTCTCTACCATACTCCACCACAAAAGAGATACTTTAATTCTGATACTCAAATGCATAGTGCACGAGAATTAAACTAGTCATTCAATTAGTTATTTAGTTCTTATATAAAATTAAACTTGGATATAAAATAGAGCTCAATCTGGATTAATGCATGTATTATTAGTACCATACTTTGAGCTGTCAGGTATTAGGAAAGGATATATATATATATGTATATATGAATCCAGCCCTGAGTGGTGTCACAAAACAGATGTACTGTGCTTCAACAGGCTTGGAAACAGTAAAGATGGAAAAATCCATAAACATTCAAAGGTTATATTTTGTATGTTTGCAGACATAGTTTTGCATGCAAGCCAAGGTTCACTCTTCAGAGAGCATTACAACAGTTCAGAGACATGTTCAGGCTTCTTGTGGTAGTTGAGAATTTTGCCAATTGCAGAGCAAGTCTGGCAATGCACTAAATCTAGAGAGGGTAGTGAGATTGGCACTCAGGGCTTCACTGTCAGATGGGACGGTTAAGTGTAAAATTGAAGTCAGAAATTCTTAGAAAAGTTTACAACCAAGCAGGAATTGCATCATCTGGGTATTTCTGAAACCATTGTAATAAATCTATTGTGACCACAATATTGGGAAAGAAAAACTGACAATTGCAGTAATTTAAAATACATTAATCATATTGGAAAAATGACCCATACAAATTAAATTATTAATTAAAAACAGGCATATGTATGATTCACAAATGAAGTGTTTATAAAAGTTACTGCCATCTTTCTTCGAACAACAGTAACAACAACTTGTATTCATAAAGTGCCTTTAACATAGAAAATTTCCCAAGGAGCTTCACAGGAGCATTATAAAACAAAATTTAACACCGAGCCACATAAAGAAATATTAGGACCGATGATCAAAAGCTTGGTCAAAGAGCATCTTAAATGAGGAAAGAGATGTAGAAAAGTAGAGATGTTGAGGCAGGCAATTCCAGAGCTTAGGTCCTTGGCATCTGAAGGCACAGTCACCAATAGTTGAACGATTATAATCAGGGATGCTCAAGAGGCCAGAATTAGAGGAGCACAGATATCTCGGAGGGTTGTGGGGCTGGAGGAGATTAGAGATAGGGAGGGGCGAGGCCATGGAGGGATTGAAAACAAGGATGAAAATGTTTTCATCGAGCCATAGCTTAATTGGGAGCCAATGTAGGTCAGCGAGCAGAGGGATGATGGGTGAATGGGACTTGGTGCAAGTTAGGACACGAGCAGCCGAGTTTTAGATTATCTCAAGCTTACGGAGGATAGAACATGGGAGGCCGGGCAGGAGTGCATTGGAATAACCAAGTTTAGAGATAGCAAAGGTATGGATGAGGATTTAAGCAGTGGATGAGCTGGGGCAGGGACGGAATCGGGCAATGTTCCGGTGGTGCAAATAAGCGATCTTAATTATGCCATGGATATGTGGTCGGAAGCTAATTTCAGGGTCATAGAAACATAGAAACATAGAAAATAGGTGCAGGAGTAGGCCATTCAGCCCTTCGAGCCTGCACTGCCATTCAATGAGTTCATGGCTGAACATGCAACTTCAGTACCCCATTCCTGCTTTCTCGCCATACCCCTTGATCCCCCTAGTAGTAAGGACTATATCTAACTCCTTTTTGAATATATTTAGTGAATTGGCATCAACAACTTTCTGTGGTAGAGAATTCCACAGGTTCACCACTCTCTGGGTGAAGAAGTTTCTCCTCATCTCGATCCTAAATGGCTTACCCCTTATCCTTAGACTGTGACCCCTGGTTCTGGACTTCCCCAACATTGGGAACATTCTTCCTGCATCTAACCTGTCTAAACCCATCAGAATTTTAAACATTTCTATGAGATCCCCTCTCATTCTTCTGAACTCCAGTGAATACAAACCCAGTTGATCCAGTCTTTCTTGATAGGTCAGTCCCGCCATCCCGGGAATCAGTCTGGTGAACCTTCACTGCACTCCCTCAATAGCAAGAATGTCCTTCCTCAGGTTAGGAGACCAAAACTGTACACAATACTCCAGGTGTGGCCTCACCAAGGCCCTGTGCAACTGTAGTAACACCTCCCTGCCCCTGTACTCAAATCCCCTCGCTATGAAGGCCAACATGCCATTTGCCTTATGACACCAAGGTTGCGAACAATCTGGTTCAGTCTCAGGCAGTAGCCGGGTAGCGGGATGGGGAATGGAGTTTGTGGCTTCAGTCTTCAAAAATATTTAATTGTTCCAGAAAAAACATGATTTTTGTTAACATTTCAAAATAGTTTGAACAATACAATTGTAAAGCAAATATAAATCCAAACTTTTAAAATCGTACTACACTAATGGAATGTTCCATACTCAATTGACGAAATGGTTAACATTTTCTTATTGGTTACATAAATATATATTTTTTTGAACTCAGGTTTGAATTGCTATGCCAGGCTTTACAATTTCATTTGAAAACATTTCATTTGATCAATGAATACAAACACGTTTCTCAACAAAATATTTCCCTGCAAAAAATGTATCCTGCTGAAATATTAAAGATGTTGGTATTGATATTTTTGTTTCATTTGACATTTTTTCCCACATTTCCCTTTCTTTAACTCCTTCTCTCCTGTCTGTTTGATGGAATATGAATCCACAGGTGGCAGCAGACCGTTGATTATTTGGCCCAACTGGCTAATCTTTACGTGCAACTTGAACAGTGAAGGCCAACAATACGTTCAGCCATGAGCTGGGCTGGGGGAAGGCGGAGGTCAGGAGAATAATGGTCAACCCCAATCAATGTCTATCTAAGGGCTGTGGCACTTTGGCACATTTACAAAATAAATAGTGTGCAATTTTTGAAACTTTCAGGGAGAACTGAAAAATGATTGGGAGCTGGGAGGTCTTCCCCTCCTTTCCCTGATTGTAGCATTTGGCTAACTAGGGATTGATCCAGGAAACTTGCTACTGTGTATAAATTGCCTGGTACCTTTACCCACAGAACTATTGAGGAACAACTTTTACATTTTGAAAAGCAAAGTAACTAGAATTTGTTAAGTCTTAAATAAAGCAATGTGACTGAGTACTGTCGACTTGAGTAAGTGTGACCTTAGTCTCTTTATGCTGACACCAGAGTGCTGGCACAGCATGGGACGCCTGCTTATATGCAGTGCTCCCAAGGGATGCTGGGATCCCTTGGAACTCCAACAGATGTGCCATCTGGTGGTGGTAGAATGCTGGTTACAAGGTGTTGCATACATAACATCACTCCCTCCCCCCCCCCCCACTCCCCCGCCCCCAAAGTCAATAGTACACTTATTTACAGGGTGAGATGATCTGGGGCTTTCCACTCCCTGGTCGATCGTCTCGGTACAAACACAGGTGCAGGTGAGTTGGTTGGGCCTTCGCTGGGCTGCTGCACAGCTGGCCTTGCTGGGCTGCTGGGGATGATGAGTTCAGCTTCGTGGTCAACTGTGATGTCGGTTTCCACTTGTGTATATATCGGAGGGTCAAAGTTGGTGGTGTCCTCTTCAGGTTGCTCGTGGCTGTCTGTGAATCGCAGTTTGGTTTGGTCCAAACACTTTCTGCAAGTTAGTCCATTTGCAAGTTTGACCTCAAACACCCTACTCCCTTCTTTGGCTATGACAGTGCCAGCAAGCCATTTGGGACCAGGTCCATAGTTGAGTACAAATACAGGGTCATTGACTTCAATATCACGTGACAAATTTGCGCGATCATGGTACATGCTTTGTTGATGCCGCCTGCACTCGACATGATCATGGAGATCAGGGTGGACTAGAGAGAGACTTTTTTTGAGTGCCCTTTTCATGAGCTGTTCGGCAGGGGAAACCCCGGTGAGCGAGTGGGGTCTTGTGTGGTAGCTGAGCAGGACTCGGGACAGGTGGGTCTTCAGGGAGCCTTCCGACACGCATTTCAAGCTTTGCTTGATGGTTTGGACTGCCCGTTCTACCTGGCCATTAGCTGCGGGCTTGAGCAGAGCAGATGTGATGTGCTTGATCCCATTTCGGGTCATGAATTCATGGAATCTAGCGCTGGTGAAGCACGGCCCATTGTCGCTGACAAGGACATCAGGCAGGCCGTGCGTGGCAAACAGGTATTTTGTTTTCAAATGCATTTATCACCAAGAGCAGGTCTGCAGGCTGTGCCATTTCCACCCTGGTGATGGGCAATGGTAGCTGACTGAGAGCATCAGCACAGTTCTCTGTGCTTGGCCTGTGGCGAATTACGGTTAATCGTTACTTTATAGTCTCCACAAATTCTGACCGTGCCATTGCCCTTGAGAACCGAAACAATTGGACTGGCCCACTCATTGAACTCAACCGGCGCGATGATGCCCTCTTGTTGCAGTCTGTCCAGCTCGATCTCCACTTTCTATCGCATCATGTATGGTACCGCACGTGTCTTGTGGTGGATGGGTCGTGTACCGGGAACCAAGTGGATCCGCACTTTCGCCCCAGAGAAATTTCCGATGCCTGGCTCAAACAATGATGGGAACTTGCTCAAAACCTGGGCACATGAGGCGTCGTCGACAGACGAAAGCGCTCAGATGTCGTCCCAGTTCCAGCGGATTTTTCCCAGCTAGCTTCTGCCGAACAGTGTGGGGTCATCTCCTGGTACAATCCACAGTGGTAGTTCATGCACCGCTCCATCATAGGAGACTTTTACTGCTGCACTGCCAATTACAGGGATCAGCTCTTTAGTGTAAGTTCTCAGCTTGGTATGAATAAGGCTCAGCTTGGGCCTTTGTGCCTTGTTGCACCACAGCCTCTCGAAGGCCTTTTTTCTCATGATAGACTGACTCGCAGTCTTGTCCAATTCCATGGATACTGGAATTCCATTCAGTTCAACTTTTAACATGATCGGTGGACATTTCCTGGTCAAGGTGTGTACCCCGTACACTTCTGCCTCCTCGGTTCAAGTCTCTAGTTCAGTTTGATCCGTCATGGATCTATCTTCCTCTGCAACGTGGTGGTTTGCAGGGTTTTCAGCTCGTCTGCACATTCGTTGGAGGTGTCCCATTGTTCCACAGCCTTTGCACGCATAGTGTTTGAAGCAGTATTGATGGGCTCGATGATCATCTCTGCAGCACCAACAAGGTGTTAATTGCATCAAGTGTAATCACATTCACACTTGATGGCAGACTCTGAGTCATCTGAGGTCATGCAGCTGCAGGCATGTACGTCTGTCATGTACATCCCTGCCTGAAAACGACGTTAATTTGTGAACAGTATTTGCCGATGCATCCTTATGCTGCAAAATTTGTTTGGTGTAATCGCTAGTGGACATAAATGCCTGGGCTATTGTTATGGCTTTGCTCAGGTTCGATGTTTCAACAGTCAATAGTTTGTGAAGGATAACCTCATGGCCAATGCCAAGCACGAAAAAAATCTCTTAGCATTTGCTCCAGGAATCCACCGAATTCACAATGTCCTGCAAGGTGCCTTAGTTCCGTGATGTAGCTCGCCACTTCCTGGCCTTCAGAACGTTGACATGTATAAAATCGATACCTTGCCATCAGAATACTCTCCTTCGGACTTAGGTGCTCCCGGACCAGCGTACACAGTTCTTCATTTGGTTGTTGGTTTCACCAGAACAAGAAGATTCTTCATGAAGTCATTGGTTGTTGCCCCACAGTGGAGAGGATCGCCCTTCGTTTGGCAGCGTTCTCATTCCCTTCCAGCTCGTTGGCCACGAAGTATTGGTCAAGTCGCTCCACGAAGGCCTCCCAATCATCACCTTCTGAGAATTTCTCCAGGATACCAACAGTTCTCTGCATTTTTGCGTGATGGTTCGTTATCTATTACTCATCGCCAGATGTTAAGTATCAAATAAAGCAATGTGACTGAGTACTGTAGACTTGAGTAAGTGTGACCTTAGTCTCTTTATTCTGACTCCAGAGTGCTGGCACAGCATGGGACACCTGCTTATATGCAGTGCTCCCAAAGGATGCTGGGATCCCTTGGGACTCCAACCGATGCGCCCTCTGGTGGCGATAGAATGCTGGTTACAAGGTGTTGCATACATAACAGAATTAGTAGCTAAAATCAAGCTATTTCCTTCAATTTTAATTGAACTTTTTTTTACTAATTATGGAAATACTGTTCCTTATTTCTGTCCTAATGCAGCGTTGAGCAGATCTGAATGTGACCAAAGACAGGGATAGGGATAAGACTAGCCGATCAAATAGTCATGGGAGATAGAGGTTCCTGTGTTGCTAGGGCTAGGAGAAGTTTTCTAATCTCTACTGTATTGAGTCCTGCCCATCCATCACTCACATTCTACCTGACCTTTAGTCCCCCAACATATTGAACTTAAGTTCCTTGTCCTCATCTTCAAATCCCTCTATGGGCTCGGTCACCCTGTCCCTGCTATCTTCTCTAGCATTACGGACCTTCTATACCGTTTCGTCCTCCAACCCTGGTCTTTCATGCATCCCATCTCTTTGATCCACCTTCAATAAAGAGCCTTCAACTTCCTCGGCTCCACTTTCTTGCATTCCTTCCCTAAACCTTCCTCTCTCCACCTTCCAAAACCTTTTCATAACCCGTTCTTTCAATCATGCTTTTGGTCACCTCTCCTAACTTTCATGCCATGGCTTGTTGCCTATTGCTTTACTTCCCTTATTTTTGCCCTCTTCCTTTCTGTAGTGTGCTTTGTTTTTTTTTGTTACATTAAAGACATAATAAAATTGTTGGTGAGGGCAATAGGTCACGGTTGAATAGCCACAATGTAGGGATAGATAAATATTTTGGGGTTTTGATGGATAATCTTTGAGGATCAAGGCATAGCTGTACAGAACTGTTTCCCTCAGATCAGTAAACCAATGGGATTGGAATTCAGGGATAGGATAGGATAGATTGTACAAGATCTCGAAGGAGCTGGTTTGCTGAGCTGAGTGGCTTTTTCTCATTTCATTCTTTCATGCATTCTATTGATCTAGGTGTTCAAAAACAGCGAAAGCCCACAACCCCCTACTCCACCAACTTTCAAAAATCAAGATTACTGTGTTCTATTTATCTTTTTAAAACTCCAATCGTACTATCATCCAATAGACAGTATCAGCAGAAAGGAACAGTAATCACTTTAGGTAATGACATTTAAGGATACAATTCAAGACAATGGATTTCCCTCTGGTAGGTCAGAGGTAATGGTAATTGCATACTTTTACGGAAAAAGGCTTTTCTGAGTTTTGGTGCATTTATGATGGATGGTAGTGTGGGGATGGGATTTATTCCCTCTTTACACATGGTGAAAGTATCATGAAGCCACAGATCAGATATGACATGAATTAGAATTTTAATTTCATTACCTTCTACTCTACATATGGTAATGTTGTTGGAAGCTGAATGGAAGCTTGCCCAAACCCTCCATCATATATTTCTTTTATGTGAAGTTTCGGCAACATATGGTTTCATTTTGTATCTGCTAAAAATATTCCACATAGCAACAGAAAACATTATTTATTATTTGAAAGCCAAATTATTGAGTCCTCTCAACAGAAGTGTCCAATTAACCAATTATAATGCATTGCTCTTGCTCAAGGCGGTCAGAAATTGGATAAGAAGAGAATACTGATTTATCAAAAAGTATTACAAGCACTAAAAGATCTCCCAAGGTGATGCCTTCAGGCTGAGGAGAAAGGAGTGATGGTCTGGGGTTTTTGTTCAGACTAATTGCATCACTTAGGATCTGCTGTGCAAGAGCAGGATAGACCACTACTTAAGGATGCAGTGGGAAAGAGGGGAACAGAGCCCAACTGAAGCACCCAGGGTTGGCTTGTGGGTAAGGAAGTGGAGTTGGAGCTAGAACAGTTGGGCTGAAGGAGGAAGCAAAGGGAAACTGGAGCACAGATAGGCTAGGGAGATAGTTCTAGTGTACCAAAGACAGGAATCCAGACAGGGTGGGGAGGAGAGCACAGGTGGCAAGGGAGAAGTATGCAACAAGACATGAAGGTTAACGTGAGGATAGGTTGAATAGGTTGGGCCTATACAAATTGGAATTCAGAAGAATGAGAGGTAATCTTATTGAAACTTATAAGATAATGAGGGAGCTCGTCAAGGTGGATGCAGAGAGATATTTCCACTCACAGGAGAAACTAAAACCTGAGTGGCAAACACTGGGCCACCAGTGAGGGTTTCGATCAGGCCAGCAACCTGGCACCCAAGAGGGAACGCCAGGCCGCCTGTTGGCGGCCCGGCCAAACCCATGGCCATAATTGTCGGCCCGATCTGGCAGTCGGCCGACAAGAAAAATAACATGGCATCACCAGCAGTGCCACCTTCCCTTTAAGGGCAGCTGCGCTGACAAGCCACACAAAGTGTATCAACAGCAAAAGTTGTCGGGGGCATTGACTGGCAGCAGTGCCGCTCCCGTGGGGCAATTCTAGGACAGGGGCAATTTCCCACAGGGGCAATTTCGGTAAGGGGTCAGCGCATGCACGCCATGGCGGGAAAACAGGCAGAGCGGTCCCCTACACTGCTCCAAACCTGAGGAAGGGCAATTTCTAAAATGGCGGCCCCTCTGCTGAGATTCTGTGACCATTCCCATGGCCGCTGCTTTCAGGCAGCCATGGGTTTTATAGAAGGGGCAATTTCGGCCCCTGAGACTTACCAATTAACCAATAAATAAAATGATATATTTACACCCTGAAGCTATTTAGATTTACCCATCAGGTAGAACCAAATTAAATGTACCAGAAGCAAATTCTGATGGCGGACATACAATCACTTGCCTTTTCTCTTTACAGATCCTGACTGACCAGTTGTATATTTCATACATTTCTGCTTTTGTTTCTAATTAAATGAATTTTTTTTTGAAGAACCTACATGGAGAATTACTTATGGTTACAGAAGAATACCGGGTATTTTAGACTTGATTACTTATTATAAAGATGCTGGATATCCTGTTAATTGCCACCTAGATAATTTTTCATTGTTTGACACAGTGCCCTGGGATCTTTTACATCCATCTGAGGGAACAGACAGGGCCATGATTTAACATATCATCAGAAAGACAGCATCTCTGACGGTGCAGCACTCCCTCAATACTGGAGTGTCAGCCTAGATTTTGTGCTCAAAGCTCTGGGGTGGACTTGAACCCACAACCTTTGGATGCCAAGGTTTGAGTGCTACCAACTGAGCCACAACTAACACTGAAGACTGCTCTCGACCAAGAAGAGTCCAGAACTCTGCATAGTTGCTGTCCAATTTGACAATAGCATCCTACAACTGGATATGGACCAAATCAACCTGCCACCTGCTTCAGCCTATGTAGCCCGGCTTGCCTGATTCAATTTTACATGAGGCATATTTCTGGGGTCAATTGGACGTGGGAGATTGCAGCCCAGTTTTGGACCTCATTGTGCCTATTTCACAAAAAACAGATGCAACAATCTCTAATTTCTCCCACAAACATATTTATTATGTAGAAATATTTATTCTGTCTATAAATATAAATGATTGAAATTTATTTTAAGTCTTATTTTCTTTTTTAAACTCCAATGATATTAACACTAACAATCTTTGGATGTGAACAGAATAATTGTAGTAATTGCTTTAGCAGAAAGTGGCTATTATGTTTGATGAGTTTGTGAAAGATGACAACACAGGGAATGGAATGGATTCTCTCTTTCCATTTGGTAACTGGATCATTCACTCTCGCATCAGTTATGGTGTCCTTTACGTACAATGCTAAGCTCCCTGCATTAACAATGTCTCACAACTCTATGCAGGAAAAAGAGTTAGAGCTACCCATACAACATATCCAGTTTTACCATGGAACCTTATGGACCATAAGCTATAACCTCACATACATATTTCATTGTGATAGTGCCAAATATGTACCAATTATTCAGAACTTCAGAGTAGCTTATATCATAGATACAAATTGTCTGGGAACTGGGATAAAGATACCCAAACGCATTGCATTAAAAAGCCTCATACCAGCTGCCAGTGAGGAGATATTCCTGTCTCTCGAGGCTGGATTCAACCCAATTTGAAAGGTAATTAGTAAAGCCCCGATTTTGTGAAGACAGCAGAATCACGGCTGAGCTCATGCGTGGCACAGAGCATGTCTGCACTGGCTGACCTCGCCAAATTTTCTGGGGCATTTCCTTCTCCTTAACTTAGTAGGCTGCGTGTGCAATGCAAATAAGTACAGAGTCTGCTCAACAGTACAAAGGCTGGGGGATGGATAATCTGGCTAGTCCGCAGTTCTTAAAAGTACTGTTGTTTGCCATTAATGTCCAGAAGTGGGAATGTATAGAAAACTCGATCTTCTGAGGATGACATGTTGAGGTCCTGCTACAGGAGGTGCAAATGAGTGTGGCTCGATGAAAGCATAGGCCCGAGCCCAAAGCAGATAACACAAAAAGTAAACGTAGTCAGCAAGGTCTAGTTGCAAATAAAGAAGGCACTGAAGGAATACCAAGTTAAGTATGTCCACCTCTGCATATTGTTGGACCAAAGTGTCAGTTGCAGCAGACTCAGGAGGTATCATGCATGTAGGTTCAGTTAGACCAATGTTAACTGCACCATTGTCGCCCCACCGCCCATACACCCTTGCAAAGCAGTCATGTGACCCTCCATGCACTGGTCCAACATTCCTCAACTTGTGAGATTCAGATCATCTCTCCATCTTCCACACTTATTAAATAAAAATCTGACTGTGCAGTCTTCATTCAATCATGGGAGACAGTGGAATGGTGTGGGAAACAAATTTTTTATATTCAACCAATGAATTAGATTAACAAAAAAACCATGACACCCACATGTTAACCCTCGGCAGTCTATACATAATTTATCTTCCTTTACCTAGCATTTCTACACAGTACTGCCCTTGTGGCTTCAGCAGAGATGGTGGAAGTCTGATGTTCACCTTTTTCAGTGCTCCGAGTTGCTCTTGGCCAATGACCTCTAGGTTTTTGAGCACAGTGAGGGCTCTGCCACAGACTGCTCCTCCCAGGGGCAGTGTGGACCAGCTGGAGTGGATTGGTATTATTTATAGTGGTGGGGGGGGGGGGGCGGGGCGGAGGGAGGGAGGGCAATGGCTGAGACAGCAGATGTCCTGAGGAATGTTTGAACTGCTCTTGCCCGTTCCGCCATGCTCCCTCCCTGGAGCAGCAGCACATCATTCCTACCCGTCTGTGGGAGAGCAGAGTGGAGGAGACCAGTGATGCATTGCAAGCCCCAATCTAGTCTCTGTCATCATGATAGGCAGTCCCTCGAAATCGAGGAAGACTTGCTTCCACTCCAAAAGTGAGTTCTCAGGTGACTGAACAGTCCAATACGGGAATTACAGTCTCTGTCACAGGTGGGACAGGCTGTCGTTGGAAGAAAGAGTGGGTGGGGAGTCTGGTTTGCCGCACGCTCCTTCCGCTGTCTATGCTTGCTTTCTGAATGCTCTCAGCGACAAGACTCGAGGAGCTCAGCGCCCTCCTGGATGCTCATCCTCCACTTAGGGCGGTCTTTAGCCAGGGACTCCCAGGTGTCGGTGGGAATGTTGCACTTTATCAGGGAGGCTTTGAGGGTGTTCTTGAAACGTTTTGTCCATCCACCTGGGGCTAGCTTGCCGTGTTGGTGTTCCGAGTAGAGCGCTTGCTTTGAGAGTCTTGTGTCGGGCATGCGAACTATATGGCCTGCCCAGCGGAGCTGATCAAGTGTGGTCAGTGCTTCGATGCTGGGGATGTTGGCCTGATCGAGAACACTGACGTTGGTGTGTCTGTCCTCCGAGGGGATTTGCAGGATCTTGCGGAGGCATTGCTGGTGGTATTTCTCCAAAGATTTGAGGTGTCTACTGAAGATCAGGTCCTCAAATCTGGCATCAAGTTTATGGTACACAGGACTATCATGATACCCACCCTCCTGTATGGCTCAGAGATGTGGACCATATACAGTAGACTCCTAGTCTCACAGCCCTGGACAACGTGGATCCTCTTAATCAATAAGAGCAGACAATGACGACGAGATTCAACACTGCCTCCAGTGCGCCAGTGCAGACTTCGGCTGCCTGAGGAAAAGAGTGTTTGAAGACCAGGCCGTCAAAACTGCCACCAAGCTCACGTGACCATCTTTAAAAAACGGGACAGGTCCGACTGCGGCAACTACAGAGGAATCTCCCTGTTATCAGCCACTGGGAAAGACGGCGCTAGAGTCCTCCTCAACCGTCTTCTCCCTGTGGCCGAGGAGTTCCTCCTGGAGTTGCAGTGCGGATTTCGTCCCCTGTGGGGAACAACGGACATGATTTTTGCAGCGCGACAGCTCCAGGAAAAAGGCAGGGAACAGCACCAGCCCTTATATATTGCCTTCTTCGACCTTACAAAGGTCTTTGACACTGTCAACCGCAGGGTCTTTGGAGCGTCCTCCTCCATTTTGGATGCCCCCAAAGTTCGCCACCATCTTCCGCCTGCTCCACGATGACATGCAGGCCGTAATCCTTACCAACAGATCCATTACAGACCCAATCCACGTCCGGACCAGGGTCAAACAGGGCAGCGTCATCACTCCAACCCTCTTCTCAATCTTCCTCGCTGCCACCTCACACTCAACAAGCTTCCCGCTGGAGTGGAACTAAACTACAGAACCAGTGGGAACCTGTTCAACCTTCGCCGTCTCCAGGCCAGGTCCAAGACCACCCCAACCTCTGTCGTCGAGCTACAGTATGCGGACGACGCCTGCATCTGCGCACATACAGAGGCTGAACTCCAGGACATAGTCGACATTTACTGAGGCGTATGAAAGCATGGGCCTTATGCTAAACATCCGCAAGACAAAGGTCCTCTACCAGCCTGTCATCGCTGCACAGCACTGCCCCCCAGTCATCAAGATCCACGGTGCAGCCCTGGACAATGTGGACCATTTCCCATATCTCGGGAGCCTCTTATCAACAAGGGCAGACATTGACGACGAGATTCAACACCGCCTCCAGTGCGCCAGTGCAGCCTTCGGCTGCCTGAGGAAATGAGTGTTTGAAGACCAGGCCCTCAAAACTGCCACCAAGCTCACGATCTACAGGGCTGTAGTAATACCCACCCTCCTGTATGGCTCAGAGGCATGAACCATGTACAGTAGAGACCTCTAGTCACTGGAGAAATTCCGCCAACGAAAGATCCTACAAATCCCCTGGGAAGACAGATATACCAACATTAGTATCCTTGACCAGGCCAACATCCCCAGCATTGAAGCACTGACCACACTTGATCAGCTCCGCTGGGCAGGCCACATTGTTCGCATGCCAGACACAAGATTCCCAAAGCAAGCTCTCTACTCGGAACTCCTTCACGGCAAACGAGCCAAAGGTGGGCAGAGGAAACGTTACAAGGACACTCTCAAAGCCTCCCTGATAAAGTGCAACATCCCCACTGACACCTGGGAGTCCCTGACCAATGACCGCCCTAAGTGGAGGAAGTGCATCTGGGAGGGCGCTGAGCACCTCGAGTCCCATCGCCGAGAGCATGCAGAAATCAAGCGCAGGCAGCGGAAAGAGCGTGCGGCAAACCTGTCCCACCCACCCCTTCCCTCAACGACTATCTGTCCCACCTGTGACAGGGACTGTGGTTCTCGTATTGGACTGTTCAGCTACTTAGGAACTCATTTTAAGAGTGGAAGCAAGTCTTCCTCGATTCTGAGGGACTGCCTATGATGATGAGTCTCTGTACACGCTTGTCAAAATCGGTCGAGATGCTCACAGCCAGAGTCTGCACAGCTGCTGTCTGAGCCTGCATGCTGGAGGCGATGGTTGTCAGCATTGACTCATGTGACTGGCTGTGTACAGTTTCCATCGAGCTTGCCACACGCACCATGGTCGATTGCAGATTTGAACTCCTCCCTCCTCTCTAGCATTGTGTGCAGTGTGCCAATGCCTCAGTCAGTTGTTGCTGTCCCTCCAGCATTCTCCTGTTCAGTGCTGGCCACAGGAGTTCTGCATCTCTGTCCTGATCAGCGGAGCTTGGAAAGGACGGCACTCTCCAACACATAATCTCATCAGCTGTCCCTGTCATCATTCTCTGCCCGTGCTCACGTGTGTCGTGTGAGTAACCAAGTGCAATCTCATCCACCTCTCTACGTGGACCAACCAAGGTGCTGGCAGCTACATAACATAAGAACATAAGAAATAGGAGCAGGAGTAGACCATTTGGACCCTCGAGCCTGCTCTGCCATTATGTAAGATCATGGCTGATCTGATCTTGGCCTCAACTCCACTTCCCTGCCACTCCCCATAATCCTTGTCTCCCTTAACGTTCAGAAATTTGTCTATCTCCACCTTAAATACATTCAATGACCCAGCCTCCACAGGTCTAAGGATTCCCGACCCTCTGAGAAAATAAATTCTTCCTCATTTTTGTTTTAAACGGGCGACCACTTATTCTGAAACTATGTCCCCTAGTTCTAGATTTCCTCACAAGGGGAGACATCCTCTCTGCATCTATTCTGTCAAGCCCCTCAGAATCTTATACGTTTCAATAAGATCACCTCTCATTCATCTAAACTCCAATGAGCATAGTGCCAACCTGCTCAACCTTTCTTTATATGCCAACCCCATCATCTCTGGAATCAACCTAATGAACCTTCTCTGAACTGATCCCAATGCAAATATATCCCTCCTTAAATAAGGAGACCAAACTTGTATGCAGTACTCTAGATGTGGTCTCACCAGTGCCCTATATAGTTGTAGCAGGACTTCCCCACTTTTATACTCCATCCCCCTTGCAATAAAAGCCAACATTCCATTTACCTTTCTAATTACTTTTTGTACTTGCATGCTTACCTTTTACAAGAACCCCCAGATCCCTCTGTACTGCAGCATTTTGTAATCTCTCCCAATTTAAATAATAATTTGCTTTTTTATTTTTCCTACCAAAGTGGATACCCTCACATCTTCTCACATTATACTCCATCTGCCAAATTTTTGCACTCTCACTTAGCCTGTCTATATCCCTTTGCAGATTATTTGCTTCCTCCTCACAACTTGCTTTCCCACCTATCTTTGTATCATCAGCAAATTTGGCTACATTACACTCAGTCCCTTCTTCCAAGTCAATAATATAGATTGTAAATAGTTGAGGCCCCAGCACTGATCCCTGTGGCACCACACTAGTTATGGTTTGCCAACCTGAAAATGACCCATTTATCCCGACTCCCTGATTCTGTTAGTTAGCCAATTCTCTATCCATGATAATATATTACCTCCAACCCATGAGCTCTTATCTTGTGCAGTTAGATACTACTACTTCCTTAATAATGGATCCCAACATTTTCCCAATGACAGATGTTAGGCTAACTGGTCAATAGTTTCCTGCTTTCTGTCTCCCTCCTTTCTTGAATAGGGGCATTACATTTGCAGTTTTCCAATCCACTGGGAGCTCTCCAGAATCCAGGGAGTGTTGGTAGATTACAACCAATGCATCCACTATCTCTGCAGCTTCTTCTTTTAAGACCCTAGGATGCAGGCCATCAAGTCCAAAGGACTTGTCCACCTTTAGTCCCATTAGTTTGCCTGGTACTTTTTCTCTAGTGATAGTGATTGTTTTAAGTTTCCCTCTTCCCAATAGCCCTTTGATAATCAATTATTGGGATGTTTTTAGTGTCTTCTACCGTGAAGACCGATACAAAATATTTATTCAAAGTCTCTGCCATTTCCCTGTTTCCCATTATTAATTCTCCAGTCTCATCCTCCAGGGGACCAAAGTTTACTTTAGCTACTCTCTTACTTTTTATATACCTGTAGAAGCTCTTACCGTCTGTTTTTATATTTCTTGCTAGTTTACACTCATAGGCTATCTTCTCTCTCTTTATCATTTTTTAAGTCGTCATTTGCTGGTTTCTAAAAGTTTCCCAATCCTCTGGCCTTCCACTATTCTTCGCAACATTGTGTACTTTTGTTTTCAAATTGATACCATCCTTTACTTCCTTACTTAGCCACGGATGGTTCATCCTCTACTTAGAGACTTTTTTTCTCACTGAAATATATCTTTGCTGAGAGTTATGAAATATCTCCTTAACTGTTTGCCACTGCTTTTCTACAGTCTTAACCTTTAATCTATTTTCCCGGTCAACTTTAGCCAACTCTGCCTTCATTCCTTTGTAATTGCCTTTATTTAAGTTCAGGACACTGGCTTGAGATCTAGCTTCCTCACCCTCAAACTGAAGTTGAAATTCTACCATACTATTATCACTCTTCCCAAGAGGATCCTTCATTTCAAAATCATTAATTAATCCAGACTCATTACATATTATCTGTCCTAGTGCCTACTACACTGGTGCAACCCTAGAAGGTATCAGCTCCTCTGAGGAGTCTTAGTCCTCTCCATCAGGTGTTCTTGATCTTTACATAATGAAATGGATATTGTTAAGTAATGGCACTTTGAGAATGTTGATCTGCAAATGAAACAATTGATCAGAGTAGCCAACATTTGGAGTTCCAGTGAAAGTGAAGTTGTTTTGTGGGAGATGCTTGTATGAAAGAATAATGTTGTCACCCTCCTCCACTGGACAGCCAGCCTCGTTGATGGAGCATGATATTCCACTGATGGCAAGTACCTATCCCTCATCATGTTCTGTTCCTATCTCCATGTTAATATCAGGAACATACTATAAGATCTTGAGTGAGTGCCTCCCAGAGAACAATATGAAGGGTTAATATTAATGAAAAATGGGTAATATTCCGCACAGTGCCCAAGAAGTAAAAGGGGAACTGGCCAATGTGTCCTTGCCCACTATTGTCAGGTCATTGAGCTTCTTGTGGCACAGGCCTACAATTCTTAGGAAATAAAAGTGTTGGCACTTGGTGCCACTGCAACCTTTCTCCACATGGCACATCACATGTTGTGGCTTCGTCCCAAGGATACCCAGTGTTATATATGTGGACTTGTATTTACTCTGTACAGCCACCAGAGGGCTCATTCCCCGGAGTCCCAAAGGATCCCATAATCCCTTGGGAACACAGGTATTTAAGAAAGCTTCACAGGTTGGAGAAGCACTCTGGAGACCTGCAATAAAAGACTAAGGTCACACTTTACTTTGAGCTCACAGTGTTCAGTCTGACTCTTTCTCCATACACAACAGCTGGCAATGAGATACAGATAGTGAACCTAAAGATGCAGAGAACAGTGGGCAACCTGGAGAAATTTTCAGAGGGAGATGATTGGGAAACTTTTGTGGAGTGACTCGATCAATACTTCTTGGCCAATGAGCTAGATGGGGAAGAGAGCGCTACCAAACGTAGAATGATCCTCCTCACCCTCTGTGGGGCACCAACGTATGGCCTCATGAAAAATCTGCTCACTCCAGCGAAACCCACGGAGAAATCGTACGACGATTTGTGCACACTAGTCTGAGAGCATTTGAACCCGAAGGTAAGCACTCTGATGGCGAGGTACCGGTTCTACACCGACAAAAGGTCTGAAGGCCAGGAAGTGACGAGTTATGTCGCCGAGCTAAGACGCCTTACAGGACATTGCGAATTTAAAGGACATTTGGAGCACATGCTCAGAGACTTTTTTGCACTTGGCATTGGCCATGAAACCATACTTCGCAAACTTTTGACTGTAGAGACCCAACCTTGAGTAAGGCTATAGCGATAGCCCAGGCGTTCATTGCCACCAGTGACAATACGAAGCAAATTTCTCAGCACACAAGTGCTGCCACAAGTACTGTGAACAAAGTGATGTTGTTTTCGAATCGGAACATACAGGGCAGGTCTCACATACCTGCAGCTACACGTCCGCAGATGTCTCAGAGTCCACCATCAAGGGTGATGAATGCAAGGCCATTAACACCTTGTTGGTGCTGCGGGGGTGATCATCGTTTCCATTCAGGCCGATTCAAAGGATACGTTTGCAAGGGCTGTGGAACAATGGGACACATCCAACGAGTGTGCAGGCGAGCTACTAAGCCCGTTAAACCTGCAAACCACTACGTTGCAGAGGAGGACAGATCCACGGAGGATCACTACGAACGAGAGCCTCAGATAGAGGAGGCAGAGGTACATGGGGTGCACACAATCACCACAAATTGTCCCCTGATAATGCTGAACATTGAACTAAATGGACTCCCAGTGTCAATGGAGCTGGATACGGGCACGAGCCAGTCCATCATGGGCAAAAAGCCTTTAAAACGATTGTGGTGTAATAAGGCCTTAAGGCCAGTCTTTACTCCAGTTCGCACGAGACTAAGAACTTACACTAAAGAACTGATTCCTGTAATCGGCAGTGCTACCGTAAAGGTCTCCTACGATGGAGCAGTGCACAAGCTACCACTCTGGGTGGTACCGGACGATGGTCCCACACTGCTCGGCAGGAGCTGGCTGGGAAAGATACGCTGGAACTGGGACGAAGTCTGAGCGCTATCGCCCGCTGACGACACTTCGTGTGCCCAGGTCTTAAACAAATTTCCTTCGCTGTTCGAACCAGGCATCGGGAAATTCCAAGGAGTAAAAGTGCAGATCCACCTAATTCCAGGGGCGCGACCCCATCCATCACAAGGCGAGAGCAGTACTGTACATGATGAGAGAAAGAGTAGAGATTGAGCTAGACCGGCTGCAACGAGAGGGCATCATTTCACCAATCGAGTTCAGCGAGTGGGCCAGTCCTATTGTCCCAGTCCTCAAGGGAGACAGCATCGTCAGAATCTGTGGCGATTACAAAGTAACTATCAATCATTTCTCCTGCAAGACTAATACCCACTGCTAAAAGCTGACGACCTCTTTGCAACGCTGGTGGGAGGAAAGACGTTCACGAAGCTGGATCTGACTTCAGCCTATTGGAGGAATCATCGAAAGCCCCCACCTGCATCAACAGGCACAGAGGTCCTTTTGTTTATAATAGATGCCCGTTTGGAATCCGATCACCAGCAGCGATATTCCAGAGAAACATGGAAAGTTTACTGAAGTCGGTCCCGCACACCGTGGTCTTCCAGGACGACATCTTGGTCACAGGTCAGAACACAGTCGAGCACCTGCAGAACCTGGAAGAGGTTCTTAGTCGACTCAACCACGTGGGGCTCAGGTTAAAACGCTCGAAGTGCATTTTCCTGACGCCTGAAGTGGAGTTCCTGGGAAGGAGGATTGCAGCGGACGGCATCAGGCCCACCAACGTGAAGACGGAGGCAATCGAGAATGCACCGAGGCTACAGAATGTGACGGAGCTGCAGTCGTTTCTTGGACTCTTGAACTACTTTGGTAACTTCTTACCGGGTCTCAGCACCCTGCTAGAACCACTACATATCTTACTACGAAAAGGGGGAGAATGGATTTGGGACAAAAGCCAAGAAAATGCCTTTATAAAAGTGAGAAAATTGTTATGCTCAAACAAATTGCTTGTGTTGTATGATCCATGTAAGCGTTTGGTACTAGCATGTGATGATGCATCGTCATATGGCATCGGATGTGTACTGCAACAAGCGAATGATTTCGGGAAACTGCAACCGGTTGCTTATGCATCCAGGAGTCTGTCGAAAGCCGAGAGAGCCTACAGCATGATTGAAAAAGAAGCATTAACGTGTGTCTATGGGATTAAAAAAAAATGCATCAATACCTGTTTGGGCTAAAATTCGAATTGGAAACGGACCATAAGCCACTTATATCCCCCTTTTCCGAGAGTAAAGGGATAAATACCAACGCATCGGCCCGCATCCAGAGATGGGCGCTCACGTTGTCCTCATACAACTATGCCATCCGCCACAGGCCAGGCACAGAAAACTGCGCCAATTTTCTCAGTCGGCTACCATTGCCCACCACGGGGGTGGAAATGGCGCAGCCAGCAGATCTAGCTATGGTTATGGAAGCATTTGAGAGTGAGCAATCACCCGTCACTGCCTGGCAAATCAAAACTTCGACAAGCTAGGACCCCTTATTATCTCTAGTCAAAAGCTATTTGCTTCACGGGAGCTTGTCCAGTGTCCCAGTGGAAATGCAGGAAGAGATAAAGTCGTTCCAGTGGCGCAAAGGTGAAATGTCTATACAGGCAGACTGCCTTCTGTGGGGCAATCGAGTAGTCGTCCCCAAGAAGGGCAGAGGCACCTTCATCAATTACCTCCACAGTACCCACCCAGGTATTGTAATGATGAAAGCGATAGCCAGATCCCACGTGTGGTGGCCCGGTATCAATGCGGACTTAGAGTCCTGCGTTCACAGATGTAATACATGCTCGCAGTTAAGCAATGTACCCAGGGAGGCGCCGCTAAGTTTATGGTCTTGGCCCTTCAAATCGTGGTCTAAGATACACGTCGACTATGCAGTCCCGGTCTTGGGTAAAATGTTCCTTGTGGTTGTAGACGCATACTCCAAGTGGATTGAATGTGAGGTAATGTCGGCTAGCACGTCCGCTGCCACCACTGAAAGCCTGCCACACACGGCTTACCCGATGTCCTGGTGAGTGACAGCGGGCCATGTTTTACCAGTGCTGAGTTCAAAGAATTCATTACTCGGAACGGGATCAAACATGTCACATCTGCCCCGTTTAAACCAGCGTCCAATGGTCAGGCAGAGAGAGAGCAGTGCAAACCATCAAGCAAGGATTGAAGAGGGTAACTGAAGGTTCACTGCAGACTCGCCTATCCCGAGTTCTGCTTAGCTATCGCACGAGACCCCATTCGCTCACTGGGATCCCACCTGCTGAACTGCTCATGAAAAGAGCACTTAAGGCAAGGCTCTCGTTAGTTCACCCTGATCTACATGAACAGGTAGAGAGCAGGCGGCTTCAACAAAGTGCATACCATGATAGCGCAAATGTGTCACACGAGATTGAAGTCAATGATCCTGTATTTTATTAAATTATGGACAAGGTTCCAAGTGGCTTCCCAGCACTGTCGTGGCCAAAGAGGGGAGCAGGGTGTTTCAGGTCAAAGTTTCAAATGTACTCATTCACCGGAAACACTTGGACCAAATCAAACTCAGATTCACGGACTATCCTGAGCAACCCACCTTGGACCCTACCTTTTTCGATCCCCCAACACACACAACAGTGGCAACCGACACGACGGTTGACCACGAAGCGGAACCCATCATCCACAGCAGCCCTGCAGGGTCCAACACACCAGGCAGCCCAGCAAGACCAGCTGCACAGCAGCCCAGCGAGTGCCCAACAAATGATTTAAAAACAGCAGCTTTCACACCGAGACGATCAACCAGGGCAAGAAGGGCCCCAGATCGACTCACATTGTAACTAGTTACACTATTGACTTTGCGGGGGGAAATGTTGTTATACATGTGTACTTGTATTTACACTGTACAGCCACCAGAGGGCTCATTCCCCGGAGTCCCAAGGGCTCCCATAATCCCTTGGGAGCACAGGTACTTAAGAAGGCTTCACAGGTTGGAGAGGCACTCTGGAGACCTGCAATAAAAGACTAAAGTCATACTTTACTTTGATCTCACTGTGTTCAGTCCGACTCTTTCTCCATACATAACACCCAGCAGTCTCGTTTTGCTAAATCTTTCGAGAAAGATATGTGTGGTATCCTTACACCTTACTATAGAATCACACGAGGCATGTACTGCAGACAAAGTCACTACGTGACCTGAACCTTTATTCCGAGGACCAAGAAGTGCTGACCCTGCATGGTACCTCCCTTTATATACCTGGATGACCAGGTGAGGAATGTCTCCCACAAGTTCACCCCCTGTGGTCAAGGTGTGCATTACTCAGTTGTATACAGTGTACAGTATTGTTACATAAAGGTTACAGTTATGTGAAGGTTATAAACATGACATCACCTCCCCCCAACGTCTTTGGGTCAAAGATTGACTCTTTCAGGCGGTCGACGCTCTCTCGTGGAGCGCCGCAGTTGGGGCTCTGGTGGTTGGGCCTTGGCATACGTCTCAGTCACCTGTCCGGGCTGGCCGCAGGGACTGTGCATGCTGGTGAATGTCCTTGTTGCTCGTTCTCTGGCGGTGGTATGGATGACATCTCATGATCTTCCTCAGGTTCCTCAGTGTCCATGCTGAACCTTTTCTTTACTTGGTCCAGATGTTTGTGGCATATCTGCCCATTGTTAAGTCTGACCACTATGACCCTATTCCCCTCTTTGCCAATTACAGTACCCTCAAGCCACTTGGGTCCCAAAGCATGATCGAGAACGAATACAGGGTCATCGATTTCTAAGCATCTCCCCACTGAGTTGCGATCATGGCACTCGATTTGGGACTGGCGCTTGTTCTCAACAATGTCTGACAGGGCTGGATGAATGAGGGACAGCCGCATTTTTAGCGTGCGTTTCATGAATAGTTCTGCGGGCGGGACTCCCATGAGCGAATGTGGCCAGGACCTACAGGCCAGCAGGAGGGGCGATAGGTGGTACTGAAGGGAGGGTCCTTGAATCCGGAGCATGCCCTGTTTTATGATTTGAACCACACGTTCCGCCTGGCCATTGGAAGCCGGCTTGAACGGTGCTGTCCTGACGTGTTTGATACCATTACCCGACATAAACTCCTGGAATTCATAGCTAGTGAAACATGGGCCGTTGTCGCTAACCAGGATGTCAGGCAAGCCGTGGGTCGCAAAGCCTGTACGCAGACTCTCCACAGTGGTGGATGTCGTGCACGAATTCAATATGATGCACTCGATCCGAGTATGCATCGACAACAATCAGGAACATTTTTCCCATGAACGGGCCCGTGTAGTCTACGTGAACATGTGACCATGGCCTGGTGGGCCAGGACCACGGGCTGAGTGTGGCCTCCCTAGGGGCATTTCCCAGCTGAGCACACATCGTGCACCTGCGAACCCAGTGTTCCAAGTCTGAGTCAATTCCCGGCCACCATACATGTGACCGGGCAATGGCCTTCATTAGCACGATATCTGGGTGCTCGGTGTGGAGTTCCCTGATGAATGCTTCCCTTTCTTTGTGGGGCATGACTACCTGGTTGCCCCATAGCAGGCAGTTGGCTTGGATGGAGAGCTCGTCCATCCATCTGTGAAACGGCCTGACCTCCTCGGGGCACGCTCCGTGTGCGGGCGCCCAATCCCCGGTCAGGACACATTTCTTTATCAGGGATAGGAGGGGATCTCTGTTGGTCCAGATTTTGATCTGGCGGGCTGTGATGGGGGAGCCTGTGGTGTCGAAAGCCTCAACGGCCATGACCATCTCCGTGCTTTGCTCCGCGCCCCCTCATTTTTGATGCCTGGCCGGTGCCGTATGGTGTAGTCATACGCAGCCAGCGTGAGGGCCCACCGCCGTATGCGAGCTGACGCATTGGCATTGACAGCCTTGCTGTCGGACAACAGTGATGTTAACGGTTTGTGGTCCGTTTCTAACTCGAACCTTCTGCCGAAAAGATACTGGTGCACCTTTTTCACCCTGTAGACACATGCGAATGCTTCCCTTTTAACTATCCCATATCCCGGTTCTGCCTGGGAGAGCGACCTGGAGGTATAAGCCACAGGTTGGAGTTGGCCCTCATCATTACTCTGCAACACGCACCCAACCCCATAGGATGATGCATCACACGTTACAACCAGTTTCTTACAGGGGTTATACAAGGTCAACAGCTTGTTAGAACAAAGCAGATTCCGCGCCCGATTGAAAGTCCGTTCTTGACAGTCCCCCCAAAACCATTCACAACCCTTACGCAGGAGCACATGCAGCGGCTCCAACAATGTGCTTAAGTTCGGCAGAAAGTTCCCGAAGTAGTTCAATAGTCCCAGAAATGACCGCAACTCTGATGTATTGCTGGGCCTGGGCGCACGCCGTTCGTTTTGGATTCGGTAGGCCGGATCCCATCTGCGGCAACCCTCCTGCCCAAAGCTCAACCTCTGGGGCCAAAAACACACACTTGGACTTCTTTAGTCGCAGGCCTACCCGGTCCAGTCGGCGTAGCACCTCCTCCAGGTTGTGGAGGTGTTCCTCGGTGTCTCGACCCGTGATTAGGATGTCATCTTGGAATACGATTGTTCCAGGGATGGATTTAAGCAAGCTTTCCATGTTCCTCTGGAAGATAGCGGCCGCTGAGCGAATGCCAAATGGACACCTGTTGTAAACGAATAGTCCCTTGTGCGTAGTGATGGTGGTCAAAAGCTTGGATTCGTCGGCCAGTTCCTGAGTCATGTAGGCTGAAGTGAGATCCAACTTGGTGAACAGCTTGCCACCTGCCAGCATGGCAAAAAGATCCTCCGCTCTCGGAAGCGGGTATTGGTCCTGTAGTGACACTCGGTTGATGGTGGCCTTGTAGTCGCCACAAATCCTGACCGAGCCATCCGCTTTAAGGACAGGAACGATGGGGCTTGCCCAGTCACTGAATTCAACAGGTGAAATTATGCCCTCTCTTAGCAGCCTGTCCAACTCACTCTCAATTCTCTCACGCATCACATACGGCACGGCTCTGCCTTTGTGGTGCACTGGTCTGACGTCCGGGGTGATGTGTATCACTACTTTGGTGCCCTTAAAAGTCCCGACACCTGGTTGAAAAAGTGGCTCGAATTTCTGTAGGGCCTGTGAGCATGAACTTCGCTCCACAGATGAAATGACGTGCACATCCCCCCCATTTTCAGTTCATCTCGGCTAGCCAGCTCCTCCCCAAGAGTGTGGGACCATTCCCCGGGACAATCTAGAGTGGCAGCCGGTTCTCTGATCCATTGTGTGTGACCACCAAGTTTGCACTGCCTAGTACTGGGATGATCTCTCTGGTGTACGTCCGTAACTGCATGTCAATGCGTTCCAGTTTGGGCCTGTTAGTTTTGAGTGGCCATAGTTTTTCAAATTGTTGGGCACTCATAAGTGACTCGCTGGCTCCTGTGTCCAGCTCCATGTGCACTGGGATGCCATTTAATAGAACTTTCATCATCATAGGTGGCGTTTTGGTATACGAGCTGTGAACGTCTGCCACATGAACCCGCTGGGCTTCAGTGTCCATGGCTTTGCCCCAAGCATCACCCTGCCTTGCAGATCCCTCGTCTGGTTCCTCTGCTTCATAAACTAGCCTCGCTACGGGCTTTCTGCACATTCTGCAGATGTCCACTGAAGTTACAGTTTCTGCAGATCAATTACTGAAACCTACAGGTTCTTGCAGCATGTTTGCCACCGCACCTCCAGCATGAGCTGAGATTGTTGTGAACAAAGGAACTGTTAACAGGCATTCCTCTCTGATTGTCTCTTTGATTACTCCTGAGCACTCTGTTGCTGAGTGTCAATGGTCCCATCCCGGGATGCATTGTCCCTTGTGATGGCGTGAATTGCTGATCCCCCTGCCATTGTCTCTGTTGCTAGCCCACCCTAGAGTCTGTTACTGCCTGGGCGGTGTCGAATTGCCCTTGCCTGCCTACGGGGTTCTGAATCTTGTTTACAATGTTAACTCCTTGGTCCATCGCCATGTTGGAACCAGGGCTGCGTGCGTAAATGATCTTGGTCTCCTCTTCCCTTGCCATGAAGGTCTGAGCTATCAACATTACCCTTTCCAAAGTCAAATCCTTAGTCTCAATAAGCTTCCTGAAAATCCCGGCATGACCAATGCCCTCAATGAAGAAATCCCTTAACATCTCCCCCCTGCAGGTGTCTGCGAACTTACAGAGGCTGGCCAAACGCCGAAGGTCCGCAACGAAGTTCGATATGCTTTGTCCCTCCCGACGCTGGTGTGTATAGAACCGGTGCCGGGCCACATGTATACTGCTCATCGGTTTGAGGTGCTCACCGATCAGAGTGCTGAGCTCTTCAAAAGACTTGTCCGCCGGCTTCTCGGGTGCGAGCAGGTCCTTCATCAGCGCATACATCTTGGATCCACAGCTGGTCAGTGGATGCGCTCTTCGCTTGCCAGCCGCTTCCTCTCCCAGCCAGTCCTTCGTGACAAAGCTCTGCTGGAGCCTCTCAATGAAATCGTCCCAGTCCTCACCAACACATTACTGTTCCTCTGTGCTACCGGTGGCCATCCTCGTGGGTCGTTGATTCCCATTTCTCGTCGCCAAATGTGCTGTCCTTACACCTTACTATAGAATCACACGAGGCATGTACTGCAGACAAAGTAATTACATGACCTGAACCTTTATTCCCAGGACCAAGAAGTGCTGACCCTGCGTGGGACCTCCCTTTATTATACCTGGATGACCAGGTGAGGAGTGTCTCCCACAAGTTCACCCCCTGTGGTCAAGGTGTGCATTATTCAGTTGTATACAGTGTACAGTGTTGTTACATAAAGGCTACAGTTATGTGAAGGTTACAAACATGACAATTTGGAAGTTAGTCTCACTGTAGTTGCAGGTGGTGTTGTCACCTTGGCTAGCCGCTTTGGGAGCGATATTTAAAGGCAGTGGTGGTCAGGTAGGGCAAACATTTTTTACTCGCACCATTCTGGTGCCTTCTGTTTGCTTTTGAGCCCTGATTTCGGCACAATTCCTCAGCCCTTCACTCTCTTACAGTGCTTGGGGCTGTAATGCAAGTCACGCACGTCCCATGGCCCCACAGAGAGAACATTAAGAATGATTCAACCCATTATTGCCCCTTCCCTTTAAGCGAGGGAAGGAGCCTGTATAGACAGCAGCGCTGCATTGAATATTACTCAGCGCTCTGCCGACACCGTCCCTCTCACATACTTTAGCACTCGAAGGGAAGTGGTAGCACTTGATTTATCACTCCACAGCCCTCTTCGAGCGATAAAGCTGAAGTTCTCGGGAGCAGCAAAGCATTTTCGCCTGGCAATGCTTTTGCGATTATTCAAAACGCAATTTCTAGCTCAAAGTGGTTAAAAAGGAGGCAGAAACTAACTTGGGATGAACAGTTATTAAGGGATATGAAGAAAAGGCAGGAAATTTGGATTTAAGAGATAAAGTTGTCATGGCTCATAAAATGGGGGAAGCAGGTTTAATATGCCAAGTGGCCTACTCCTGTTCTTATGTTCCTATGTATTGTATACTCACATATGAATTCAGTTATCGGGGAGGTATTAACATGGTCTGCTGGACTTGATTATGGAGTTTAATAGATATTTGGACTTGCTTATGGAGTTTAATAGATAGATATACACATGTTGAATAATAATAAAAACATGAAAAGGATATTTTGCAAAATGTCTCAGTCATAAAATAATACTGCAAGCCAGGTGCAAGTTGGTTTCAATTAAACCAAACTGAATCTATACAACCCTACGTGAGAATTCAAGTACAATATAAGAAGCGCTTATTCTATCACAATTTCTCTCAAAGTACACATTATATTACAACCATACTTACAATTAACTTGACCTCACAAAACTATTTACATGGATGATACAATCCATTTGGCTAGTTTTTTTTATCAGCGACCGGTCAGAAGTTCACTTCTGGTCCAATCTGTTAAATTGGCCAAATTCACTTTATACCCTTTTATGTGGTATCTGAAACTAATTCCTTCCCATTTTGTCTGACAATAATCATTTACATGTGAAAATAATTATGCAAATTATCACTTACAAATCACACAGCATGATGTTTGGAAATTATTTAAAACTCAATTTTAAAAGTGCCCAGATGTGTCATTGGCTTTCTATCGGTGCATCTGAAAATAATACATTGGTACCTAAAAGCACCTAAAAAATGTTGTAAAATGTTATAAAATAAAAGATCCTTGACTTATTGGGATGTGATACTTTCAGTGGCTTGGTGCCATCAGTTTGCAACTTGGCCTGTGTATAAAATGTGGTACTAGATGTCTTCAGCAGTTATAAATTATGGGCTGTCACAATAATGAAAGAACATACAACACCAGGGGAAGTGACTTGTTGTGTCAAGTAATGTGGCATCGTTCACACTTACTCCAAAACAAGTACTTTCACTGCTTCCAGGACTTTGTATAATTGAGCTACTTGAACAAAAAATTATGCTATGCCGAATAAATATGTAAATTCAAGGATTTTATCATGTCATGTCATGCCATGTGGCGAGATTGAAGAAGCTGAGATTGTTCTTCTTAGAGCAAAGAAAGTTAAGGGGAGATCTAATAGAGGTATTGAAAATTATGAGGGACTTTGATGGAGCAAGTAGTGAGAAACTGTTTCCTCTGGCCAGTGGGTCGGTAACCAGAGGTCATCGATTTAAAATAATTGGCAAAAGAACGAGAGGGGAAATGAGGAGACCCTTCTTCACACAGAGGGTTGTTAAGATCTGGAAGGCATTACCTGAAAGGGTGGTGGAATCAGATTCCATAGGAACTTTCAAAAGGCAATTGGAAAAGAACTAATTTGCAGGGTTATGGAGAAAAACTGGGGTGTGGGATTAAATTGGACAGCTCTTTCAAAGAGCTGACATAGACATGATGGGCTGAATGGACTCCTATGCTGTAAGATTCTATGATTCTATGCCTCCCCAAGTCACTTGTCATAATCATCATTGTTTTATCAGGTAGCTGGTTGAGGAAACACATCAGTCTTCTATTTTCAGTAGACTCATGAACACTACTCATACTTTGCTCAGCTGTTAAGATCAGTCCTTATTCCTTCACCAGCTTTCAGTAGTCACTGGATGATTACCAAAACCTCACAAAAACACAGTGCACAATGTTCTTTTCCTCATCCTCAGACAACTCAACAGTTCATATAAAGTTGAGCTACCATTACCACAGTAATGTGCTTGCTAAAATAACACAGTCCAAATAGTTTATTTTAGGTGAAGAAATGCAATGGTATTTTACAAAAGCAAAATACTGCACAAACTCTGAAATAAAACAGAAAATGCTGGAAATACTCAGCAGGTTAGGCAGCATCTTTGGCGAGAGAAACAAAGTTAATGTTTCAAGTTGATAACCTTCCATCAGAACTGGAAAAATTTATAGATATAACAGGCTAGACTTTCCACTTTGCTCAGTAGTGCCCAAAAAATGAGCAATGTTCCAGCCATAGCGATGTTTCAGCCTTCATGATCACTGGACCATCGCCCATTTTTTGGATCGTGACTTTCGGCTCGGCGATAGCCCAGCGATGTGAAATGGGTGAAACGAGAGCCCAGTGATGTGACATTGCCCATAGAACACAATAAGAACATAAAAACATAAGAATTGGGAACAGGAGTAGTCCACCTAGCCCCTCGAGCCTGCTCCGCCATTCAACAAGATCATGGCTGATCTGGCCGTGGACTCAGCTCCACTTACCCGCCCGCTCCCCATAACCCTTAATTCCCTTATTGGTTAAAAATCTATCTATCTGTGACTTGAATACATTCAATGAGCTAGCCTCAACTGCTTCCTTGGGCAGAGAATTCCACAGATTCACAACCCTCTGGGAGAAGAAATTCCTTCTCAACTCGGTTTTAAATTAGCTCCCCCGTATTTTGAGGCTGTGACCTTAGTTCTAGTCTCCCCGACCAGTGGAAACAACCTCTCTGCCTCTATTTTGTCTATCCCTTTCATTATTTTGAATGTCTCTATGAGATCACCCCTCATCCTTCTGAATTCCAACGAGTAAAGACCCAGTCTACTCAATCTATCATCATAAGGTAACCCCCTCATCTCCGGAATCAGCCTAGTGAATCGTCTCTGTACCCCCTCCAAGGCTAGTATATCCTTCCTTAAGTAAGGTGAGCAAAACTGCATGCAGTACTCCAGGTGCGGCCTCACCAATACCCTATACAGTTGCAGCAGGACCTCCCTGCTTTTGTATTCCATCCCTCTCACAATGAAGGCCAACATTCCATTCGCCTTCCTGATTACCTGCTGCACCTGCAAACTAACTTTTTGGGATTCATGCACAAGGACCCCCAGGTCCCTCTGCACCGCAGCATGTTATAATTTCTCCCCATTCAAATAATATTCCCTTTTACTGTTTTTTTTTCCAAGGTGGATGACCTCACATTTTCCGACATTGTATTCCATCTGCCAAACCTTAGCCCATTTGCTTAACCTATCTAAATCTCTTTGCAGCCTCTCTGTGTCCTCTACACAACCCGCTTTCCCACTAATCTTTGTGTCATCTGAAAATTTTGTACACTACACTCTGTCCCCTCTCCCAGGTCATCTATGTATATTGTAAACAGTTGTGGTCCCAGCACCGATCCCTGTGGCACACCACTAACCACCGATTTCCAACCCAAAAAGGACCCATTTATCCCAACTCACTGCTTTCTGATGGCCAGCCAATTCTCTATCCATGCTAATACATTTCCTCTGACTCCGTGTACCTTTATCTTCTGCAGCGCAGCGATGGTGAAGGCCAAAAGCTTCCCTAGCAATGGGCTTCTGCCCATGTGTGGTTTTTTTTTTGATAGACATCTTTTCCTGTGTTTTTGAAGGTCAGAGGTCATCCACACATGTGCAGAAGGGTGAAAGAGATCAAGAGAGGATAGAGAGAGAGAGAGAGATCGAGAGAGAGGAGGAAGGCAGAGACAGAGAGGAGAGAGAAAAGAGAGAGAGAGATAGAGAGAAAGGTAAACAATATGTCTGACAGTGATGAAAGTGTTAGAGATATGGAGACGGGGAGGAACCAACGAGGCCCTTGTTGTGGAGGTCCACTCCCGGTGGGCCCAATTGACTGGGGGGGGCGTGGTGGGAAGCCAGGGGATCTGACCATGCCACAAGTGCTGGAACAGCCTTGTGGCTTCAGCAAGAGTAAGTACGATTTTATACTGGAATGATGCAAATTCTAAATATAATTTTAATTATAATAGTCAATCTCCTGGATTGAATGTAAGCTTGTTATTCTAACATATATAAGATATATCATCTCCTCTAAGAACTGCACATGGTTATGAACCTGTGCCCTTTTTAAGTCTCTCTGGCTGCTGTCACTTACACAGGGACCCAGCATAGACTGGGGGAGAGCTGCCTTTGCTCACTGTTTGCCCTGGGACAATTTTGGACATTAGCGACTGTCATTGCCGAGTTCAATGTAGATTGTATCTGAGAGAGATGTTTGTGTCAAGCATGAGCTCCAAATTACACCGATCTTTGTTACAACCGTGCATCAATTGTGGACATAAACCCTATTATAATATAACGTTGGAAACTGTTGTCTATAAATGGTACAACCGAGTCAAGTAGCTTAAGCCATGCTCTTTTCACGTTTGCAGAGGAAGATATCTCATAATCGGGCGCAGCTGAGGTGCACCAGAGGACGCCCTGCTGTAATACAGCCACTAACCGGCCTTGAGGAACGTGTTGCAGCACTAGTGGGGGTCCACATTCACACGGTCACCACCCGTGATGTTGCCGGACCCTCCCATGCATCACGTGAGTAACGTGTCAGCAGTGTTAAAGTAATGTAACATCATTTCATTATAATAGAATAGATGGATGATATCATGTTATGCATGCAGCCTCTGTGCTACTCTGTGCTACTCTGAGGTTGACAACATAAGAACATAAGAACATAAGAGCAGGCCATCTGTCTGCTTCTCTGTCCGCACCCCATAAACCCTCGCTCCCTTATCATTCTGTCTATCTGCGACTGATCCAGCCTCCACAGCTCTCTGATGCAGTGATTTGCAGATAGATGTACCACCATATGATGCATTAATATGTAACATCTCTCACTCACATTTATTGGAGTAGTGCTGTTCGTCCTACGTATGCGAGCACGGCGCAACAATCCCTTCTGTTCTAATTAGCTCAATTGTGTTTTGCAGGACTCCCAGCTCTAGAGATGCCAATGGAGGACACACCCTCATATGCACCTACCCCACTGCATGTGTCATTCACCACGGGTGGTGAAGAGGAGACCACCGAGCCAGAGGAGGAGGAATACCTGGAGACAGAGGAGGATGCCCCTTGCATCCCTCTGTCTGTTGAACCTGCGGCCACGACGTTGATTTCCACCGAAGAGGTAGCGGCAACAAGCGGCATGCAGTTGGCGATGCCAAGGTGCATATTGGTGCTATCACAGACCCCCACGGAGGCCGGGTCTGCGGCTTGAGCAAAGGCCTACCCTGGACGATCGTGGAGAGAGCCTGGCACAACTGTGCGCGGAGTCTGTCACAATCAATCGCGAACAGCTCCAGATGTTTGTGGGGTTCACAGAGGAATTTCCCCGGGTGTCTGCTCTTGCGCCAAGCGGAGGCGATGCAGCGGGTGATCCATGAGATGCGTGAAAACACCGCCTCCTACTATGCATTGCGGCATGTGTTCTTGGTGGTACACGGCGCTGCACTCCAAGATCCCGTGACCACAAGCACCAGCACACAGGCAGTTCAGGAGGAAGCACCACCTCCTGACTCGTCTTCCCCTCCAACAGCTCAACAGGCGATTGTGCCACCACATCCCGCACCATGGCAGGAAGTCTTGCCATTGCCCACTCCACGCCAGCTTCATAGCAGTACCCGGGAACTGCAATGGGTGGGTGAGGTAAGGAGACGGGATCTGGAGGGAAAGTGGCTGCAGGTAGGGAGGGGGGGTGCAATCTTTTTTATATTGTCCACATTGTTTATTGTTGGTGTTTTTATTGTTGTTTCACTGTTGGGGTGTGGGTGGGGTGGTGGAGGGGGGAGGGGTGTGAGGGTGTTTTTGTGTTTGTTATTTAAAAATAATGTTCAAGAGCTGTTATTTTATTAAAACAATTTTCTTTCGCTTTACAATTGTTGTGCAATGTCTTCTAATAACATAAGTTTTAGTAAAACATGAATGCAACTGTTGTAAAACAATGGCCAGGCCAGACCAAGTAAGGATGAAACATCACTTATTAATATAAATATAATAAAACATCTAATTGTGAGTGGCTCTATCTTGAAAAGGTCCTTAAATAATTCACAAACTATCTAAGCCCCTGTTTAAGCAGCCTCCTCTCTCCCTGCGATGATCAAATTGGAGTCCGTAGTGCCGAGCTCTGTGAGGAAGGCCAGGGAAAAGCAACTATTCTCCAGCGATGTTCTCGGCGAGCGATCAACCCGGTGATGTACCAAAAGTTGGGCTGGGCGATGTGTGGGCGATCACCTCAGTGATCACCTTGGCGATGTGAGCCGAAAGTTGGGACGTCAATTTTCCGGCGATCTGCTGGCCCAACTTTCCACTTTTGAGTCAAAATGGGCGATAGCAGGCCTTTTTGGATGATAAATGGGCACTAGCCCAGCGATGTGAAGTGGAAAGTCTAGCCCATGTTTGATGCAGTGAAAGGGGAAATGGAGGAAAAAACAAAAGGGAAAGTCTGTGATAGGGTGGAAAGCAGGAGAGATTAAATGACAAAGGGGATGATGGTAGAAGGTAAAAGGGGATGGTAATGGGACAAGTAAAGATTCAAAAGATGGGTTTGAAGGAGGTAAATGGCAATAGCAGAATCATTAACAACAGCTGCTGTTTAAAAAAAAGTGGGAGCAATGGTTATGATCTGAAATTGTTGAACTCAATCTTAAGCCCGGGCTGTAGAGTACCTAAATGAAAGATGAGGTACTGTTCATTGAGCTTACATTGAGCTTCATTGGAAGAGTGTAGGAGTCCAAGGATAGAGAGGTCAGAGTGGGAGTGGGGCAGAGAATTAAAATGACAGGTGACCAGAACCACAGGGACCGCTTGCGGACTGAACGGAGGTGTTCCGCAAAATGATCTCCCAATCTGCGTTTGGTCTCCCCAATGTAAAGGAGACCACATCATGAGCAGCAAATACAGTGTACTAAATTGAATGAAGTGCAGGTAAATCCTTGAAGGAGTATTTGGGACTCTGGACAGTAGGAATGGAGGAGGTAAAAGGGTAAGTGTTGCATCTCATGCGCTTGCATGGATAGATGCCAAGGGAAGGGGAGGCAGTGTTGGGGGTGATTGAAGAGTGGACCAGGGTGTCACGGAGGGAACGGTCCCTTGGAATACTGAAAGGGAAGGGGAGGGGAAGTTGTGTTTGGTGGTGGGATCACGCTGTAGGAGGTGGAAATGGTGAAGGATGATCCGTTGAATGTGAAGGCTGGTGGGGTGGTCGGTGAGGACACAAGGAACTCTACCGTGGTTCTGGGAGGGAGGGGAAGGGGTGATAGCAGAAGTGCAGGAAATGGAACAGGCACAGTCGTGGGCATTGTCAACCATGGTGGAGGGGAATCCTCAGTTAAGCAAAAAGGAAGACATATCAGAAGCACTGGTGTAGAGGGTGGCATTACCAGAACAGATGTGACAGAGACCCAGAAACTTGTAGAATGGAAGAGAGTCCTTACAGGAAGCGGGGTGATCATTTACATAATTTAACAGTGCCTGTTGATAGTTTGCATGTCGTTTTCCGTTTTCTGATTGGACTGTCTGTTGTTCCTTTTTCAACCCTACTAAGGGGCTTGCCTGTCTTTCAGTTTTCCATTCTACTGATATGTTTATATCTAAAAAGTTAACCTTTTGTCTTTCCAGAGGTTGATATACCAATTATGTATTTCTGGCATGTTTTTGTTTTTGAATCAAATTTCCAGCATATGCATTTTTTTCCCTTCCCTGCACAATTAACAAATGGGATTGAGGTTACAAGAGAACCGACTGCTTTGACTTCAATACAAATTTCAGGTGAAGTTATGACATGAATCACATAGTAGCAACCATGGGAGGATGCCGACTGCCCTATTTTTCCACCACTAGCTGTATTCCACTTTGCAAAATCTCGGATTTGTCCCTGATGACCTCCTCAAGTCTTTATAAATAGTTGTAGTAATGCTGAGGACTCCTTGACATTAAAACATTAACCATTTTGAATGCATTATAATAAAACATAAGCGTCTTTTTGTTTCTCTTGTCCACTTCTATTAAGTTTACGTGTTTAAACTCTCGGTGCTGATGATCTCAGTGAGTCAGCCAGTTGGGAGACATTATTCACTGACAGTATGAGGGTGTAAATTATCATCATTATAGGCATCATAGGCAGTCCCTCGAAATCGAGGAAGACTTGCTTCCACTCTAAAGGTGAGTTCTCAGGTGACTGAATAGTCCAATACGGGAATTAAAGTCTCTGTCACAGACAGTCATTGAGGGAAAGGGTGGGTGGGGAGTCTGGTTTGCCGCACGCTCCTTCCGCTGCCTGTGCTTGTTTTCTGCATGCTCTCAGTGACGAGACTCGAGGTGCTCAGCGCCCTCCCGGATGCTCTTCCTCCACTTAGGGCAGTCTTTGGCCAGGGACTCCCAGGTGTCATTGGGGATGTTGCATTTTATCAAGGAGGCTTTGAGGGTGTCCTTGAAACGTTTCTCTGACCACCAGGGGCGCACTTGCCGTGTAGGAGTTCCAAGTAGAGCACTTGTTTGGGAGCCTTGTGTCGGGCATGCGGACAATGTGGCCCGCCCAACAGAGCTTGTTGAGTGTGGTCAGTGCTTCGATGCTGGAGATGTTGGCCTGATCGAGAACACTGACGTTGGTGCGCCTATCCTCCCAGGGGATTTGCAGGATCCTGCTGAAACATTGTTAGTGGTATTTCTCCAGAGATTTGAGGTGTCTACTCTACATGGTCCACATCTCGGAGCCATACAAGAGGGCGGGTATTCTACAGCCCTGTAGACCATAAGCTTGGTGCTAGATTTGAGGGCCTGATCTTCGAATACTCTCTTCCTCAAGCGACCTGGAGGTGGTGTTGAACCTCGTAGTCGATGTCTGCCCTTGCTGATAATAGGCTCTTGAGGTATGGAAAGTGGTCCACGTTGTCGAAGGCCGCGCCGTGGATCTTGATGACTGGAGGGCAGTGCTGTATGGTGGGGTCAGGTTGGTAGAGGACCTTTGTCTTATGGATGTTTAGTGTAAGACCCATACTTTCGTACGCCTCGGTGAAGATGTTGACGATGGCTTGGAGTTCAACCTCTGAATGTGCACAGACGCAAGCGTTGTCCACGTACTGTAGTTTGACGACAGAGGACGGGACGGTCTTGGATCTAGCCTGGAGGCGACGAAGGTTGAACAGGTTCCCAATGGTTCTATAGTTTAGTTCCACTCCAGCGGGGAGCTTGTTGAGCGTGAGGTGTAAATTAACATTAGTACTCACTGGGCCAAATTTTTATATCAGTGGGCTGAATTTTAATCATAGTGACACATGAATTCCTCTCCCTATGGGAAATATCCTAAAACCACATTTTCTATGATTAAATTACAACCTGACAATTGGGCATCATAAAACTTGAACTACTTTATTATGTAAAATTAACGTCAACATTGTTTTGTAGAGAAAATTAGGAAAAAGCAGTACTTAATCATGGACCCTTCATTTATATCACTCCTGACTTGTCTCTAATACAGCCCTGAAGTTAGGTTAAAGTTCTTACTGTGCTACTACAACTTATGAAGACATTTTACACTTTGGCCAGTTTGAACCCTGAATTTGACAACAATATTTCTTCATAGTTTTTGGCATTAGTGAATCAGATCTGCAACAGAATTCTATTGTAAATAGCTCTCAGAAAAACACAAATTACATTGCCCATATGGATATTTGAAACTGCTCCCCAACACCATTGGCACTACAGTTCCCACCCCTTATAGTGGGCACGATTGAGCGAACCCAATGTGCCCGCTGCACACGGGAGTGGGAATAACCTGATGGCCAGGATCCTGGAGGTGGCAGGGAACATGGAGCAGGACCGTGCCATCTTCTGACACTGATCTGTTGAAAGCTGCTGGTACTTTGAAGATGATACATTTCACTCAAGTTGAGGTTTAACACTGACCACAGCATCAATACTTTGTTTATTGCTATTGACCGTTACTATGCTGGATGTGAGCAATTACTCTGGCCATTGAAGTACCAGTGTGCTTTCCGGTGGAGTTTTTGAAGTAGTTAATTAATCTAACATTAATCACACTTTACCCTGCATATGTATCAACTACTCCCAGTGGGGACATGGGAAGCGTTACACAGAATTCTCCTGCCCGAATTCTAACTCGTACCAAGTCCCGTTTACCCATCACCCTCGCTGACTTACATTGGCTCCGGTGTTGGGTACCGTACAGGTAAAAAAAACTTCTTTGTGCCACCAAAACCTATGTATATTATCACCTCAACGTAATTATACTTTAATTAATACTTACATTTTAATTTAAGATACTGCTAAATTATTTGCTAAATTACTGTGCATTGATCTGATACATTAATCCATTCAGAGGCAGCTTACGATCATTGTCATTTATTCTGCTTACTGAATGTATTTAAGTGCCTTGAGCTGATTGGCATGGTTGAATGAATTTTTCTCCAGCACTCCCTATCTCTATATTTTTCCTCCCACATATTTCCAGTCAACTCTGCAGAGTTTGCTTTGTGCTCACTCAATTTGTTTAAGCAATCAAAGCAGTGAGGACGTTTGAAGTCTCCAGACCAACTCCTGCTTGCTGTCAGTCTTTGCCGCTTAATGTGAAGTATGCAGCTAGAGTGGGTTGTTTCCTATCATTCCCTAAAACTAGCCTGGACATTTAGAAACTCTTTTAGGAGTCAACAAAAAACATTAAACCGTGCCCCCCGATCTGGGGGAAACAGAATGCAGGGTATAAGCACGACAGCTGGGGGAATTTAAATTCAGTTAATTAAATAGATCTGGAATTTAAAAAGTACTAGTATCAGTAATGGTGACCATATCGGGTTGTCGGAAAAACCCAACTAGTTCACTAATGCCCTTTAGGGAAGGAAATCTGGCGTCCTTACCTGGTCTGGCCTATATGTGACTCCAGACCAACAGCAATGTGGTTGACTCTTAACTGCCCTCTGAAATGGCCTAGCAGACTACTCAGTTGTACCAAACCGCTACAACAAAGTCAGCACTGTGGGAGTACCTTCACCACACTGACGACAGTGGTTAAAGAAGGCGGCTTACCACCATCTTCTCAAGGGCAATTAGGGATGGGCAATAAATGCCAGCCCTGCCATCCACACCCACATCTAGTGAATACATTTTAAAATCATCTAGCTGGCGTTTTTAATGCTGCAGGATCCATCCACTAGAGAATGCTCTGGGTCACAAACGTAGTGCTTTCCGGCCCGATCTTCTGACTGCCACAGCAGTGCCCGAACTCTGACATTAAAGCTGACGAAAATCCTGCTTGCTAACTGTCTTCATCTCCACTAACTAGATTGCTAAGATATGATGATATATTTTCCCATTTAAAATGAGCCAGCTAATAATTACTGACTGCCTATACAAGCTCATAGCTCTTCTCGTGGCTCAACCTAATACAGCTCAAGTCATGAAACTTAATTAACTTTGGCTGGCTAGAAACGTCTTGTGGGAGAGTTTCACTTCTCATGTATAAGTGTGGAGGAGGAATACTTTCCCATTGACCTGATGTGAGGAAGTGTGGTGTGTTCCTTATGTGCTTTATTATTATGCAAAGACAAATTGTACTGATTCAATGAAGTGAGTCTGATCATAGATATTGCTTTGTATGGTTACTTACAATCAAAGCGTAACCAATCATATCTCGTCTTGCCAAGTGTTTTCTTAGCCTGCCTTTGAAAAGATTAAAGAAGCACACTTGCAAAAGCCTTCAATATCCAGTTAAGTTCACAATGGGATACTACTGTAGCACCCTTGGGCTATGCTATCGTATTGGTAGACATTGGGCTTACTGACACAGACCTAAATATAACACATTCAGACCACTTACGGGAGTGTCTAGCATGGCTGTACCTGAGAGAATATTCAAGGTAAGATCCCAAACTTGTAACAGTTCCCCCTTTGAGAACATAATCAATTTTTCTAGCAAGAACAGGTATCATTCCCTCAACGTGCAGTCAGTCTGCACTATGAAGCACCTCATTATGCATGGTATCCAGATGCTGCCATCATTCTTTTGTTTTGCAATGCACAATCCCACCAATGGTCACAGGTCATAGGCAGATGTCTGAATGGCTAATTGGTGACCAAAGCTAATCTCTACAGCAATGGATGATGACACTGGTTCGGAACCCGAAAACCCTTAAGAACACCAATACAATGAGGCTCATGGCGGCATCAGGATTGTCAATGAACAGACCATAGGGATTCTGAAATCACTTCAGTTGCCTGGATAGATTTGTGGGTGCCCTCCAGTATAGTCATACTAGGATGTCCTGCATCGCTGTAGTCTGCTACATGTTACACAATGTTGCCATCTGCTAAAAACTGCTGATTAATATCCGGGAGGATAAAGTAGAAAGTGACTGAAGCCAAAAAGGTCAGCAGGCTGCTGAAGTCGTGATTGAGGAGGTCACTGAGGATCTGTATACGAGGAGGAGGACCTATATCTCCTTCCCCATGGAAGAGCGAACCATGACAATGGAGAATTAGGCTTCGCCTGCATGGCAGGCTTCCCCAGGGTACAAGGTACAATAGACTTTACCCACATTGCCTTGCATGTTCCCATCACCAGTCTGGCATATTTATTAATAGGAAGGGATTGGCTGATAACGCGCCTGTGAAGCGCCTTGGAACATTTTGCTACATTAAAGGCGCTATATAAATGTACGTTGTTGTTGGGCAACCAGCGATATATCCTCCGGATATGGCTCATGACTCCTGTCAGGAACCTGGGTCCATGCGAGAAGTCTTTGGCAACTGCCAGATAGTTGCAGGCTGTAAGCATCGGCTCCCCAAGGATTGATGGGCATTATCTGGACATTGCATTTCAATATTTCTCACTGCAGAAAGAGCTGACAACCTGTTGTGGAAGGGGCCCAAGTATTTTTCCATGTTGTACACGAAATCCACATCTGATGGGCGGGGGTAGTCTGGGACAAGTTACAATGGCCAGGAGAAGGCAACTCATCACAGGTAATGGACAAAGATGGAGGGTCCATTGTTAAGCAATGTGAACTCGTCAGAGATAGATCAGATGTAAACTGGTCAGTGATCAAGCTATTACCTGAATGAGATAACCCAGAGAGGCAAAAAAACAGAACAAAAGAAAGCCATTAAGACCCAGACTGGTTGGAAGTGAAAACCCATCACTAGCTATCACTGGAATACACATGGGCCACTCAGACAGATTTAGCCAGAAGAAGCAAACAGACTTTGGATATAAAAGATGGCTGTGTGGCCATCACTCTCTCTCTCTTTTGTTCTCGCTTATTTTACCTCTACAAGGACCGAGCACTCTCTCTGGGACGGAGAGAAGAAACCACCAACGAGCAACCAGAGCCTTGTTATTCAACTCTGAAGCTAATCTTGAGACTGGGACTTGGATACTATAGACAGTACGGAACCAGAAGAGACACGTTTTCACCAGGAGAAGCAGCGAGTAAGCCAACGAATCGGTGAGCATCATCCCTCCCTACTCATCTTTAAGATCACAGCCATTGTATGAGAAGGTGGTGTGCATTCTCCCAACCCAGCCTTAGAAGGGTTTTAGTGGGGAGGTTTTACTGCAAGGAACATAGGGGTATGCCCAGCCAGTCGGTACAGATTCGGTGGTACACTGTGGATCCGAGCAGAGGGTTTAGACATTGGGTACTTCGCGATAGGGGCAGTTTAGACATGCCAGGGTATTGAACTGTACTGCATCGTCACTGTATTTACTTGTAGTTTTGCTGTGTTGAGGTAGCTTTAATAAAGCATTGACGGTTGAGACCGAAGTATTGGTCCGTGACTCATTCATCTGTTCAGTACAGTAATCACTCCCAGGTCTAGAACTAGTATAACTTGTGCGTCAAAAACACCTAAGGGAAACCACTTACAAGGCAGAATTCAAAAGGAACATCTTCAGCTAAATAAAATCTATGCCACTGTAAATTCAGACAATCTATCATGATCTCCCTTTGACAATTACATCAACTCATTCAAGTGCTGACGTTTACTTTTCCATTACTACTGGGACTCCCCTTTGGAAAACATTCTGCTACTCTTGCTTGCAGGCATTGCCCCACCTTATCTAAATTCATTCTGACATATCTCATCAGTCATGAAAACAAATGTGTGCTTACCATCACTTTGTTTTACTGTGCTTCCCCTTGGTGCCTATAATTGGGTACGATTTCAATGTCACAACTTCTTCTCAATGCTGCCTCAGTAGCAAGTATCAGCTGTGATCAGTGGGTAGCAGTCTCGCCTCTGAGTCAGATGGCTGTGGGTTCAAATTCCTCTCCAGAGACTTGAGAACAAAAATCTAGGTTGACACTCCAGTGGAGTACTGAGAGAGTGCTGTACTGTTGGAGATGCCATCTTTCTGATGAGACATTAAACAGAGACCCCATCTGCTCTCTCAGGTGGATGCAAAAGATCCCATGGTGCTACTGCCCTGGCCAATATTTATCCCTCAATCAACATAACAAAAACAGATTATTTGGTCATGTTCACTTTGCTATTTGCAGGAGCTTGCTGTGCGCAAATTGGCTGCTGTGTTTCCTACATTGCAACAGTGACTACACTTCAAAAGTACTTCATTGGCTGCAAAGCTCTTTGGGACATCCGATGGTCATGAAAGGCGATATATAAATGCAAATATTTCTTTGTGAGGTGGCTGGCTGAGGGTTTCCAGCCACTGGGCACCACTGTTGTGTTGATGGAGCCGACTGCAAAGCTCCTCTGGAATGGTCAGGCAGCTGAAGCATTGTTTGAGCACGCTGAGTGCTAGATCGATGATGTTTCTTGTGGGGCCATAGCTCTCATTGTAAGCCAGCTCTGCAGCTGTACCAGGGTCCTTGACTGGCAATGAACATTTTCAGCTGATTACGTCGTTCCTCTGGGAGTTCTGCCGATCTGCAGAAGATTGGGAAAACCCGCTGGGAAATTCAGGGTCAATGTCTTTCTGATTTAATTAGCCCACAATGGATATTCCACCAACGTTGACTGAAAACAAAGTGGACCATCCATATTGATAGCGAAAGGTGCTTTGCAGTTTTATCACCCCACCTCCCCACCCCCAGCCTCAGGGGCTTCCCATCTTCCTGATCACATACAGAGCGCCCCCCCCCCCTCCAGATCACATACAGAGCGCACCCCCTCCTGATCACATACAGAGCAACCCCCCCGTCCTGATCACATACTGAGCACCCCTCCTGATCACATACAGAGCACCCCCCCCTCCTGATCACATACAGAGCCCCCCCTCCTGATCACATACAGAGCAACCCCCCCGTCCTGATCACATACTGAGCACCCCTCCTGATCACATACAGAGCACCCCCCCCTCCTGATCACATACAGAGCCCCCCCTCCTGATCACATACAGAGCCCCCCCCCCTCCTGATCACATACTGAGCACCCGTCCTGATCACATACAGAGACCCCCTCCTCCTGATCACATACAGAGCGCCCCCCCCCTTCCTGGTCACATACTGAGCGCCCCCCCCTCCTGATCACAGACTGAGCACCCCCCTCCTGATCACATACAGAGCGCCCCCCCCCTGATCACATACAGAGCCCCCCTCCTGATCACATACAGAGTCCCCCTCCTGATCACATACAGAGTCCCCCTCCTGATCACATACAGAGCGCCCCCCCCCTCCTGATCACATACAGAGCCCCCCTCCTGATCACATACAGAGCGCCCCTCCTGATCACATGCAGAGTCCCCCTCCTGATCACATACAGAGCGGCCCCCCCTGATCACATACAGAGCCCCCCCCCTGATCACATACAGAGCGCCCCCCCCTCCTGATCACATACAGAGCGCCCCTCCTGATCGCATACAGAGTCCCCCTCCTGATCACATACAGAGTCCCCCTCCTGATCACATACAGAGCGCCCCTCCTGATCACATACAGAGTGCCCCTCCCCCTGATCACATACTGAGCGCCCCTCCTGATCACATACAGAGCGCCCCCCCCTCCTGATCACATACTGAGCGCCCCTCCTGATCACATACAGAGCGCCCCCCCCTCCTGATCACATACGGAGCGCCCCTCCTGATCACATACAGAGCGCCCCCCCCTCCTGATCACATACTGAGCGCCCCTCCTGATCACATACTGAGCGCCCCTCCTGATCACATACAGAGCGCCCCCCCTGATCACATACAGAGCGCCCCCACCCCCCGATCACAGAGCACCCCCCCCTCCTGATCACATACAGAGTCCCCCTCCTGATCACATACAGGGACTCACCCCTCCTGATCACATACTGAGCACCCCCTTCCTCCTGACCATATACAGAGCCCCCTCCTCCTGACTATCTACAGTGCCTCCCCCCCTCCCCCACCCTTCGATCACAGCCACACCCCCCACGAACTGCTTGGACCATTCCCCAGCTGCATCCTCCTGCCGCAAATTCCTGCTGTCACTCGTCAGCCAGTTTGTCAATCTGTCTGGGCATTGGCCGGGAGTCTGCATACTTTTATTTTAAGATCGGCACAGCCGCCACGTCCCCAAACTTGCCGGGTCTTTCGGCCACTACCGGGCTCCCTCGCACCCAGCTACTATCAGGGCCAAAACCCAATAATGAAGATCAATTTAAAGGGCTGATTGCCCAACTTCCGGTGAGAAATGTAACTCCTCGTCAGTACAGACTATGAAATACTGGGTCTGCAACCTCAGCTTGTCAGTCCATTTAAATGAATAGACAAAAAAATGAGGAACTGAAATTTCACGATTTCCTAACCTGAATTCCCTGCAAGTGCTGCTCTCCCAGGGAGCGCCCAATCAGGGAATCATTCCTTAAATGTCTTAGAGCTACTTTCCATTCAGATCGCTAGGGCCCAAAAAATGGGCGATATATGGGCACTAGCTCAGTGATCTGAAGTGGAAAGTCTAGCCCTATAGAATGATTACTACAGTCAAATGGATAAACATGAGAAAACAGGATTAATTAAAACTAAAACCACACATGAGGAAGTATTCTTTAATGAATAATTGTTTCTCAAAGAGAATACAAAAAAAGCACCAAGTTCAGCATATTTTCCACAGATTTTTAGGCAAGGTTGGTTTCCCAAAATAGCATCAAGGTATGCTTCAAACTGCAAAAAGCAGAAATAAAGAACAAGTCTTTTAATGATACAAAACTTGAGTTCTTAAAAAGTGGTCAGAAAAAAGTTAATATGACTCAATTTACAAAAGTACGAACAACTTGAATTTGTGCTTGAGGACTGCAAAGCTTTTTATGTCTTAATATAAAATGCATGTTGGAAATAACCCATAGACTCACTAGAGCAAGCACTGATTTTAATATTTTGTTTCTTAACCATGCAGACATATCAGTTTCCATGCATTAGCCAATTCCCCATCCGTATTTATTAAGCCCAGCTTCAAAAATGGAAACAAACAGAAAACGTAAACTAATTTTTAATCTTTTTAAGCAGTTTATTTTGAAAAAATTCTAATTGATATGTTCTTGAACAGATTCCCGTTGTGCTTATGATAATCTCACTACTGAGAAAACCAGAAGATACATATTCATTCGTTGCTTTTTCCCCCCCAGATATGCCATAATTTTAACCTGGCAAAACAAAGTAATGTTACCAGAAATAAAAGGAACAAATAAATGCCTATTTAGTAAATTATGCATTTTACATTCTGAAAGATCCCTGACTTAATTTTCCAATAGTACCAATGAAATGCCTCCAGAATCTATCCAATTTTGTTTCTAAAATATACTACAAGAATTCAATGTCAAACATAGTGAAATAGGAAGTTAATATGTTTTGACTTTTGCTATTCAACATTCATGTAAACTGACAGGAGTTTGCGACATGTGCAAAACTGACATCCTTATCATTTGTGATTGCTGTAGGCCAGGCCTCAATTTAAAATGAGACTGTTCTTATTCAGTTGGATGTCCTGCATTTTCAGATAGCAAAAAGTTTCAAATCCTCCTTAAGATCGAATTGGTTTTCTTCGTGGGATTCTCTTCAATGCTTGTCTTGCTCTTCTTGATCCAGCTGAATGTGGAAATTATGGTACTTAAGGTTATATTCGAAAATACAGTTAAGTGCATTCTTGTAAAATGAGTAGCAAGCTATGCAATAGGGCTGTTTTGTTATTCTTTAGCCAGTGCTAATAATGTTATAATTATTCAAAGAACTTCTCATACAAAATTCAATTGTGTGAGAATTTTTATTAACAATTCCACTGCTATATCTCATTTCAGAATTTGACATTTATTGTGATAATATATTCCTTGAATATATTGTTTCCACATTGTGTACAATAACATAACTTTTAAGATAATTTCCCTCAACACCAAGTTGTTTCATCTCCAAAGTCGTCTCTTAAATTGACTCTGTCTCAGCAAGACCTAACTCAGCTGGAGCAGTGACAAACAACAAAGGAAAATACAATGTCAAAATAAATAATGCATGGTTCCTAGCCATGTGTATTTATTGAGAGGAGGATGGAAGGCTATATAGATCAATAGGATTGTGAGATTCTTTTCCCCCAGGAGAGGTAGGGGAAGGAAATTAATGTTTTTTAAAGCAGAGGTCAACAAGTGACTGTGGCGATCGGGGAGTGAGGAGAAGTCCATAATGGAATGAGGATACACGAATATTGGATGGAGTGGACTTGATGAGCTGTAAAGCTTTATCTTATGTTCTTATCTTAGTATCAGCCAGAAACTACGTACAAATAGTAACTCTGCTATTTTGTGTTTGAGAGTAGGTAACATAATAATCTGGATCTATGGCCTAGAAATTCGATCACGCCTGCTCGTTGTTCAAGTGCAAAATGGGTGCATAAGCATCTGATTTCGGGGGCGGGGCACGCGCTCATTACACGCCGGAAATAATCTACTGACCATATTGAAGGCGGCAGAAAAAGAGGTGTCCAGAGCCGGCCCTTTGCATATTCAAATAGGGGGAACGAACCGCTGTTTGAGGCCCCCATGCAAAATTGGGCCGCCCTGAATGCAGCTAGTGCCGAACCTTAACAGCACCGCTGAAGGCCGGCACAAAACTGTAATTAAAAAAATACCTGCCTGAATGTGGAGCTGAGAGGAGCACGAGCACAATGCTGTGTAGATAGTTCTATAAACTGCTTTTGTTTCTGTTATTTTACATGTCACTATTTTATTTAGGGTCTGTTATGATTTCACACTTGTTTTAACAGTGGTGATTGCCCCCAGTAAGTGATCTGGGGCCGAAATTGCTCACCGCCCAAAACGAGCCGCACCTACCACTCTTGAGGTGTCCTGGCCACCCCCTTGCATGGGATGGCCAAACTGGAGAAATTCAGCACTTCGTGCTTTTTTTTGAAGCGGGACGGAAATGGAGGTGGGGCGGATTGGCTGACGCTGCAAGTCATCAGCGCTGCACTGATGACCGCTTTCAGGCAGCCATGGGCCTTATAGAAAGGGGCAATTTCTGCCCAATGGTTTTTAAAACATAATTTGTAAAGATGTTAAAAAATGAATCCTGTTTCTGAAAAATGCTAAATTTCAGCATGCCATGGTATATATTTAGCTCTAAACATTGTATTGATGTTAAAATTAAGACATATAACTCTTAAAATAAGATGACTGAAATGTCTCAATCAGATTGAAAGTTATTGTTCATAAACAATCATTGATTGCATGTGTGGAGCTAATAAGCTTGTATTTCTTAGGAAATTTGATGTTGGTTTATAGCACAAATTTTCAAACAGGGATTCTGGGAGCTGAGGGTTTCTTGAGGAATTCCAAGGGGGTCCCTGAATCTAACTCAAACATATAAAATTCTTAAAGGGCTTGATCGGGTTAATGCTGGGAAAATGCTTCCTCTGGCTGAGGTATCTAGAACACAAGGTCACAGTCACAAAATAAGAGGTCAGCCATTTAGAACTGAGTTAAGGAGAAATGTCTTCACTCAAAGGGTTGTGAATCTTTGGAATTATCTATCCCAGCGAGCTGTGGATGCTCAGTCATTGATTTTATTCAAGACAGATACATTTTGGGGAACAAAGGGAATTGAGGGATATGGGGATAGTGCGGGAAGGTGGAGGTGAGGTAAAAGATCAGCCATGATCTTGATGAATGGCAAAGCAGGCTCAAGGGACCAAATGGCCTACTCCAACTCACATTTCTTATGTTCTTATGTTCTGAAGTTATCTGCTTTCTGTTCATCTGCCATCAGATGTCTTTATTTATTGGCTTACCAGACAGTTATTTCTGTTGCGGTATATTACATAGAGTTACATGACATTTACAGCATAAGAAAAGGCCATTGTTTCTATGCCGATAGCTCCTCCCACTCTATTTACTTCATCTTACTCCATCAAGATAACCTTCTATTAATTTTTCCCTCATCCACTTATTTAGCTTCCTCTTAAATGCATCTATGCTATTCGGCTCAATGTTGTAGGGAGTTCCACATTCTCACCATCACTTCAATGGAACTGCATATCGGGCAGGGCATATAACGGGCGACTGATTTGATACGGCCCGACTGCCCAAGATGAATTGCTACCCCAGTCTTTTGGAAGTGAGGATGGGGAGGGTTCCTGGGAATGTGAAAATATTTGCAGAAAAAACTCTATAAACCACTAATCTATATCTTTCCCATATTTTATAGATAGCATAAACCACCTTGATTCACTGGCTTCAAATTTCCAAACACAAGGCTGACAGCTCTGTTGCAATTGGAGAACCTAAGCACCGTGTCAAACACTGAAAAGTTATCTCACACTGAAAAATGAACAGGATATCCAGCATCTTTATAAGTAATTAAGACTAACATACCTGGTATCCTTTTAAAAGCATAATTCATTCTCCTTGTAGGTTCTTTAAAAGAAAATACATTCAATTAGAAACAAAAGCAGAAATGTATGAAATATACGGTCAGTCAGGATCTGTAAAGAGAAAGGCAAGCGACTGTATGTTGGTCATCAGAATTTTCCTCTGGTACATTTAATTTGGTTCTACCTGATGGGTAAATCTAAATAGCTTCAGGGTGCAAATATATCATTTTATATATTCATTCCTCTTTAAAGAAGATTTATTTACAACTGGAATTAACCACAAAAAAATATCACAGCAGTTCATGCTGTCAGAAGTCAGAAGGTTGTGGGTGTAAGTCCCACTCCAGGGACTTGAGCACAAAAATCTAGAGTGGCTGAGGAACTGAGGGAATGCCGCACTATCGGAGGTGCCGTCTTTTGGGTGAGACGTTAAGCCGAGGCTCCATGTGCTCTCTCAGGTGGATGTAAAAGATCATATGGCACTATTTTGAAGAAGAGCAGGGGAGTTATCCCTGGTGTCATAGCCAATATTTATCCCTCAATTAACATCACTGAAACAGGTTATCTGATCTTTACCACACTGCTGTTTGTGGGAGCTTGCTGTGCGCAAATTGGCTTCAGCATTTCCTATATTACAACAGTGATTACACTTCAAAAGTACTTCATTGGCTGAAAAGTGCTTTGATTCTACCGGGGGTCATAAAAGGAGCTATATAAATGCAAGTCATTCTTTCTTTCTTTCTGTGACAGCTATGGCACTTTTCTTCAGTGTGAACTCAGCCCTGCAGTCACTGCAGCGGCTCTAATGCACAGTTTTTGGACTTGGCTGATCCTATGAACTAAGCTTTCCTGAAAGTTTCCACAAACTACAACAAGGCCTCAGTAAAAAGTCACTATGCAAAGAGATCATAATTGTCACTATCGCTTTGATTTTGTTCCAGTAGCTTCCTCAGCCTGTTGTATGAGTAAATATAATTGCAAACATGCTGTGAATTTCAGAGGATGCTCTAACCTGCATGAATAAGTCTGGTGACTTCTTTTTCATGTTCGCTCAATGGCTCACCCTCAATCGTAACTTTAGTGAATCTGGATGAGGAGCCTGCAGAAGTAACAGTGAATGACACAGCATTGGTATTTGGTGTACAGCAGGTATCAATACAGGAAGGTATCACTTCATTTAGGAAGGTTGCTGAGCCAAGTCATTCTTGGCTGAATGTGGAAGAATCTCCAATTATTCAATGACATACAGTGTGCCAGTCTTATAATTATTGAGAATTAACAAACCAAATTTTCTGTTTTCCATTGTCAATGCTACAGGAAAGATTGTAGTTTCTTTAATCAGATAGGTTTAACCCAGCACAAAGTTGTAAAGTGGACTTTTTCCCATTTCGAATAAACACCCAATAAAACATAAAACATAAGACATAAAACACCCAATTGTTTAGCCTTTCGAAGAGCACACAAATTTGTTGATATTGAAAATCTGTGAATAACATCTTGGTGAATTACTTTAAAATTCACAGATGAGCAAATTATATCATATTTATGGTTAATGGAAGGGTAGTATAAAAGTGATAGACAGCGGATAAGTCTCGCAACCTTCAATATTTTCTCTCTTCAAATGGAGCACTTTGTTGCTAGCTGTGGTAGATGCATTGCTACACCACTTGTGAACTTGACCAATATAACCAACTCAGATTGTGGCACAAAAATCATATACCAGCACTTTTAGCCATGCACTCTCTAAGCTAACCATGTTTAGTATCAACCTCAAATACAAATGAAAACGCCTAAAGATTGTTAATGGGAGGGTGGGTGGGGGGGGGGATGATTAGGGACTGATCATTCACTATTCAGAATGCAATAATTTTGACACAGAATACAAAGATTGTTAATAAAAAGGACAATGTAGGGGAGGAGGTTTCCATTGGCTGCGTTTGATTATCCTGATATCCACAGAAAACAACTTCAATAGTTAACACAAATGACTGTACCCATTCATAAGCGTAGGAAGGTTTCTATAATCTGCATTTGAAGTGAATATCCACTATCAATTGTAAAACACCTTTGCTAATGAATAAAAATAAATGCACAAAGAGAAATGGTGGCCTCCGCAAGTTGTGTTTGATTTTTATCAGTGTCCAGAGTACAATAACTTTGATAGTAAATACAGAGGAATATTCCCTTGTATTATGGAATAAATGGAGAATACAGATAAATGGAGGTTTCCACAAGTAAGGTTTAACTATCCATGGAAAAAATGTGAAGTGGACATAAACAAATGCAACCTTGGATTGTTAATGAATTCGGCAGAAATTTTTTCAGGCTGTGTTTTGACATCCGGTACCAAAGAACTTTGTCAGTAAACTAGAGAAATGTTTCTTTCGACTGTTTGAGGACGTCCTCAAATGCAGTGTTTGAGTATCAAATGTCCAGCAAATGTCAGGAGGCAAAGGCCAGAGCCACTAGCTCACTCACCTCCGTGAAGGAGTTTTTGGATTTCTTCATCCTCAAATAATTTGGGATCACCCTCAATAATCCTGGTAACTTCGGTGAACTTTGTTCCTGACAAGATAGATGTCAATGGTGAATCTTAAATATTTTCACTACTTCTACCGCATGAAGATGCACATAATATATAGAAAATACAAAAAGATTAGCCAATTTGAATTCCTGATTATAATTACCAAGATTTTTAGTGCAATGATTTTTTAACTGTACCTGATAAAAAACACTTGTAGTCTCATTTTTAAAAATCAGATTCATACATTTTATTAATGTCATTGAGTGGCCAAGACATAAACCTAAAAATTAAGCTATGTGATATTATTATTCAAATGATTAATATTAAATTCCTGTAGTATATTTTAACAGATATGTTTACCCATTTATTTTAATAGGTTAATGCTTCCATTAAAGTAGTAGAGAGAAGAGTTTCAGACAATTGCACAAAGCATTTATACAATAATATCTCATGAGGTAATTTCTGGGTAATCGTTTTGGTGGAGGAAATGGAACAATTTTCAAAATATCCAGTTCTTCCTGTGATATTTATCTAATCGTCAAGCTAAGAACTGATGGAAGCATTCCATCTTAAAAAACTTCAGTAGTATTAGAGGGGTGGATTTAGATTTGTCTTCTGAACTTAAAATCAAACTCAAACTTTAACTTTTAACAGCTGTCACAGTAAAAAGGATTTTATCCCATCAGTCTGGGTCAAATGAGAATGCACAATGCAGAACTGCATTGTTCAATGATCATTTCGGATCTTACTCCATGTAAGGCATGGGTCTGATGTATTTACAGAGGAACAAGTCCAACGCTGCAGTACTGTTCTTCACTATAACATACCATTTCCCCACTATTTCCATAACACTATAGTTGTGCATCAAGACAGTGATGTACATTAGTAGAATTCCACTGTTTCTGAACAAACCTCAGGCAGTAATTAAAGGAAAATAATATTTTACTCAGTTGTTGAAGTGACACTTGGGTAGATTTTCGTCTTCATCACCTGAAAATCAGGTAGGATTTGACTCCAGGGTCTCATTGAAATATTCATTGCCTGGTCGGCGGGCAGTGGTGGGAATTTCAGGCTGGCAGGGCATCCGTGTGAATAATCATCCGGTAAGTGGTGAGAGAGTCCAGCACTGATAACAATCAGGGGATGGTGGGGAGGGAGGGGGTGGTAAGCCCAGGGCAAAGGAGGCCCAAGTACTCCTGCTTCTTCAGGCCAACAAGGAAACTTTTTTTTAAGTCAATTTACCTCGCTGGACCTCCTCTGGCCCTCGAACCAGCTCCCGGCAGGTTTGGCCTGGTGGGAAAGTCACCACTACTCCTTCGCTCAGGCCTCCAGTTGAAATAGCAGATCCAGCTTCGATCACATCATCGGAGCCCGACCAGCATATTTATAGAAGACCCTGCCAGCTTGGGGTGGATGTCCATGCCTCCTTCAATTTAAAATGTAGTCGGTCAGATCCGGGGTGGCGGGTGGGGAAAAGAATGGGTAAGTCCCCTGTTCCATTTTATCTGTCCCGCCCCCAGCAGAAACCAGGCAGGGAGAGCTAAAATTGAGGCCATGGAATCAGGCCTCTGCCCACTTTATGTAGGCCTCGGATTTCTGATGTTCCACAGCAGAGTAAGCAGGGCCTGCAACTACAAATCAATAGGTCCAAGACAGAGCTGTTCATGAGATGGCAAGGGCATTCCCGGCTTCCTGCCTCCATTTCCTGCAATTATGGCCATTGGCGCTTAGATGCAGGGGCACCCAAAAAGCTGGTGTTGGGTCTGTACCAGGTATTCCCTTCAGATTGAAGGTGCTCCTGGTCCTGAGCCTGGGCAAGTTCTGCACACAAGGTGCTTTACTCCTACCCAGCATTTGTGGGCTGGAGGGCAGGAATATTAATCCCATATCTACTTACAGGATTTATGCAATGGATGCCTTGAAAACAAGCTATATATGAATGCTATCGAATTAATCCTTACTTATTTAGCTCAAAAAGATTATTTTAGATCACCGACAGTTTTTTCTCTGAAGTGTCTTTGGATTTAGAAGATTACATTCTGTTACTGGTAGTAACTGGGAACAGTGCTACTGACTATACCACGACCTTTGATGAGAACAGGCTCCTGCCAGTTTATGGTACTTTTTCTTCATCCTTTCTAGCATCATTATTAGAGCTACCTGTGGAAGCAGAATTCTGTGGTATAAATGGGGGCACATCATGGCTAATATACGGATCTTTGCCAGTACCATTGGTGAAGGCAAGACCAGTTGGAAGCTGGTCCTGTCCTTACCAAGTTGGTGGAAGTTAGATGTAGTCCTTACTACTAGGGGGATCAAGGGGTATGGCGAGAAAGCAGGAATGGGGTACTGAAGTTGCATGTTCAGCCATGAACTCATTGAATGGCGGTGCAGGCTTGAAGGGCTGAATGGCCTACTCCTGTACCTATTTTCTATGTTTCTATTTCCTTTACCACCTTCCATGTGTTTAAGAGGATGGTGGCCTTACATTGCTGCTTTTTGTTATTTACCATTAATTGAACAACTAACTTTTTCAGATCGCATTTCAGTGGTAGTTGGTAATAAAGGTAATGCATAAACTTTGGTAGGCAGACATTTACATTTAAATTTGCCACTTCAATTGTAAAACATGGGAGATTGGGCAGCACAAGGCATTCCATTTGTACTATCAGAATTAAATTTACTGCAGTATCCTTGTGTGAACAGCTAGCTCAGTGTTTTGTTGCTGCAGAATAATCCACTCGCCTTGTGAGGAAATCAGGCACAAATGTCAAATTAGGATTTATTTCAATGTAATTTCAACATGCTGCTCTGTAAATATTTAAACATGTAACATCATTGTCCATTTAAAAAATCTACAAAAATAAACTTCTCTTTCTACCATAAAAGGTTACCAAGCATTGCCCGGAGTCAGCAGTCTCAATGTCTACAATTTTTTATTGTGGGAGAGGCAAAACACCAAGGCCAATTTGGGGGTGGGGGTGAGGGGGGTGTGGTATGGCGGGGGAATTGGAAATTTTCTTTCCGATCCCCTTATGCGGTCAAAATTAGTTCAGTACACAACACTGATCATAAGTTATCAAATTGGAACATTTCTTGAAAAGTAAACTACAAACCTCCGTCAATAAATTTGGCAAGGGTGTCAGCATCGCCGTCAAATGTTCCTGAATCACCGTCGAGAAAGAGAGAGAATAATAAAATTACATTAAGTCTCTGCTGAAACAATATCAATACCCTTTATGGTATTATACCATTGTAAATCAACCAGTATACTCAATTGTAATGTTAATTCCCAATTTCTCATGCTTTCCATTTCCACTCTTGGCACATCTATCATTAAAACTTTAAACTCTACTTATTTATTATTTAGATTAAAACATGGCTAGAAATTGGTTTGCGTTGCACGATCCTTGTGCCAGAACATGTAGGCCTTGGGCCCACCCTTTTCCCAGTCCCTGTCCCTTCCATTTGCGCAATGTGCATTCCAGTGCCAGTCCAGCTTGGCTCAGTCTCTTCTTCACCTTCTCCCCTGCCAGCATGCAGCCACCATCCTTGTACTGGTCTCTGCTGCTCCCACTGCCCAACATTCTTCTGATATTTTGCAGGGTCTGATCTCCTCTTCACTTCTTCTGGGCCTTGTAGCGATCTTTGCTATTGTTGCCTCTGCTGCTCCCGCTGCCCTGTTTTTCCACCCAGTCCTTCCTACTGGCCCAAGCACTGCAGTTGCCATCCTCACTGGCCAACTTCCATCCAGCCTCCTGCTGGCAATAGCCTCTTCTTATGCCTCCTCTGCACACCTCACAGAACTTGCAGTCGTGGTCACGTTCTTCGGCCCAGTCCGTGGCACGCCCGTTGGACCGATGTTTGAGTCTGATTCTGCTTCTCTTCTGAGTCTTCTTCATCCCCTCCTGGGCCCTACAATTGCTATCTATGCATCCCTCAGTGCTCCTCTTCCTTCTTAGCACTATTAGTACTTTACTAATTCATAATTTACTTTTCATGGAGTATCAAATTGATGCCCATCCTATCAAATATGTAAGTATGAATGAATGAATGAAGAATGATTAAGTGTTGAGAACTGCTGTCTGATTTTCTATTATATTTACTTATTAAAATTACTTATGAGAATGGCATACATTTTAACATAACTAGATAAAAATAATCATAATAACTAATTAAGAACTCACCGCTTTGAATGACCTTTCCACTAATTACTTTTATTTCTGGCTTAGTTGTAACAATTCTTGTAATTTCTGTGACCTTAGTTTCTGAGAAGCAAAGATATTTGTGCTGTTATTTAACTAGCATCCACTCCTCCAGATTCAAGTCGAGTGAACCTGGACTTGAATCAAGTCTATAAATCTTGAAACTGATAAGTAAATGACGAATTTCCTTTGTCGGACTGAGTCTAACATAAAATGGAAATCTACTTACACAATACAGTATTACCATTCATGCATTTGTATCAAATTCCTTGGCCCACTATTTTATAAGCAACGTTAACCCATTTAAAATAGTTTTTCCAGTGTCAACAGCAGGCAGACCAGTTTTTCTGTGGGTATTAATCCCGTTCCAGTACAGTGGTGCAATTAGGCTCAGACTTGCAGGTTTATCGAACACCTCTTGATTTTCCATTTCTGAAAAGCCAACTGAGGTCAGGGTAACGAGAAGGTTTATTTTTAATCACTTCAGTTTTTAAACACTTCAGTTTGGTTGCAAGCTCGTGCTTAACAGGACAAAAGGCAAATGCATGTTCAAATGATAATGAGGCTCAGTTGCGCAACAAATGAATTGGATGTCAAATTGGATCGTTTTTATTGGTCTCCTGCCATCTTACTACTGTCAACAGTGTTACTGTCCATATCATTAACAGAAGAGTAGTTGAATATTTACTGTTTTGATTGCCAATGGGTAAAGCATGAGGTAGTAGAAATGTACACCCTCAGCATGCTTGTTACAATACCAATGTAACATTACTAGTCCCTCATTTATATCTAGGGTGGCCAAAGTACAGGTGAATTACGTTCAGTAGAAAGCTACATTTAGGCCTAAAATGAGCACAAAGCATATTCATTTAGCAAAGGGATGGCCTACAGCCAATCTGTGCAGGCGATGGTCCCATTCCTAAATTTTTGTGGGGCTTTTTTATTTTAAAAAGGTGTCCCATGCCCACTCTGACCCCTCCACCTGGCACTTACCTGAGGGCTGGTGCTGGCCCAAAATTGAAGTCTTCACTCGGGTGAGCCGTCTGTGGAGATATGATGAGGCCCACTGATCAATCTCCATTGATTCTCGTGCCTCTTGGTTCAGCCACATGCTGATTGCACAGTAACGATTCCACCCCGATGGAGCCAGCACAATTATGGCTCCATCAGCCACAATTTCCCATTGCTTCCAAGATAGTTCTTCAGCAGAGGCTGTAACTGATTGTGTTACAATGCTGCCTGGCCCTTGAAGCTGCTGCAGGAATCAGAGTCCAATGGCAGCAGGCAATTTCCTTAACTTCAGTGAAGAGGTGTGAGACACAGGTGGAAATCTTGGTGGGAGGCTGTTGAAATTATGATAGTAACCTGACACCAGGAAATACATTAGGGTCAGCGCCGATTACTAAGCTTGGATATTGAGGGAATCATTGGCTATGGGGATAGTGCAGGAAAGTGGTTGTGAGGTAGAAGATCAACCATGATCTCAATGAATGGCGGAGCAGGCTCGAGGGGCCGAATGGCCTACTCCTGCTCCTATTTCAGACGTTCTTATGTGAAAAGCTCCCCTACCCTGCCTTGCCCCACTTCCATCAGCCGTGATGCTGGCAACAAAAAGTAGCTTTTTGTTTACAACTTCACGTAAATTTATATAAAACTAGTTTTCATACATAGCTGATTTTTACTTTTGATATAGAGAAGTGTCCACTTCATTGAAAATGTACCTTTTCTCACTGGGTTAATATTGCACAGATAATTGTACAAGTTCACGTTCCCCGCGCAAATCGGTAACACGGTCCGTGCAAATATTAGGAATTCAAGTACATGCTCATCACAATTTTAGATCCATTTATCATTCCTTATGTTTGGGGAGTCAATGACTTGGGGTGGGGGGGGGGGATCATCATTCTAAAATTATTATTGTGAGTAGGAATAGAGGAAGTTTGGTTAAACAGGGGGTTATTGGAGAATGCGATGCTTTGACAAAGGGAGGTAGAGACAATGATAAATAAATATAAAGGCAAAAGTGGATAAATATTTGAAGCAGAGGAAGATATAGGGCTAAGGGGAAAATGCTAATTAGATTTTTGATGGCTTCAGCAAAGAGCAGACACAGACACGAGACACAGAATCAGGTTCTGTACTGTAAATTCTTAGCAGGCAAGACAAATAAATTCATAAAATTATCTCTCAGGTTTAATAAAAGACAGATCCCTGCCAAGACATGAGACCTATTGCACATTAAAAGATTTATCAGTGCATTATTTGGCATTCATTTGCACCACAAATATGCGACAGTGCTTTATAAACATTAGTCAGAAAGGAAAAATAATTGAGTCGCCTGCACCTCCACAAAGCCCGTTGGCTTCGAGAGAGAAGGGTAGAAAAGAGGAAAGATTAGGGAAAGAGCAGTTAGGAAAAGAAGGAACAGCTGCTGCAAACACAGTGCATGTGAATGTGTATCTACCATATGGAATCAGTCGGGTAATGGTTGTCCCAATTTCTCTGGTAATGTTTGGCTGAGAAATGACCTTGATAATACGAGCTGAAAATGCAAGGACAATAGGATTTAACGACAGGTACCCTCAAGCTATAACACATTAATCGATCACCACTTCCTCCAGTTTAACAGCAACCTGTGATCTGAATCATATGCCCACGGTTTTGGAGAGACAGCTTTGAAATGATTAAAATACAAGAAATGTTATGATAATACATAGAGATTTCAATAAGTAAACTTAAGATTGATTTGATTGTCCACATAAGTCACTGTCAAAAATAATTTTGAATTAACAAAAAGTAGTTTGTAAGCAAATTTACTCTGTTTTATCAGCATGGTCATTTTATTGGATGCCTTCTCTTTAGTGTACTAGTTACTGAATTAATTTTTTGCCATAATAGGTACTTTTTTGTCCTGTCACTGTTAACTAAGTTAAGTCCTTCTCATTGCTTCTTATCCAATAATAATGATCCTACTTGCACTATATGTTCCAAAAACATCCTAACTTCACTCCTGTTCTTTTGACAGGGTCCACCTTTCTGCACCATATTCACTCTCCTTTCTACTTACTGATACATCTCTGACCTTCCATAGTCTGTCAAAAAAAAATCCCATTCCATGTTAATGTAATTCTTCCATTTTTTGTAGAATCCCTCTTCTTCAAGCATACAGCTTCGCAGGCATATAACTCATCATCACTTCCATCTCCTCACCATCGAGGCCACTTTTTTCTGGCTTTCAGCTGAATTTATAATGGGGAACAAAGAAATGGCAGACCAGTTGAACAAATACTTTTGTTCTGTCTTCAGGAAGGAAGACACAAATAACCTTCCGGAAGTACTAGGGGACCGAGGGTCTAGTGAGAATGAGGAACTGAAGGATATCCTTATTAGGTGGGAAATTGTGTTAGGGAAATTGATGGGATTGAAGGCCGATAAATCCCTGGGGCCTGATAGTCTGCATCCCAGAGTACTTAAGGAAGTGGCCCAAGAAATAGTCGATGCATTGGTGATCATTTTCCAACAGTCTATCGACTCTGGATCAGTTCCTATGGACTGGAGGGTAGCTAATGTAACATCACTTTTTAAAAAAGGAGGGAGAGAGAAAACAGGTAATTATAGACTGGTTAGCTTGACATTATTAGTGGGGAAAATGTTGGAATCAATTATTAAAGATGAAATAACAGCGCATTTGGAAAGCAGTGACAGGATCGGTCCAAGTCAACATGGATTTATGAAAGGGAAATCATGCTTGACAAATCTTCTGGAATTTTTTGAGGATGTAACTAGTAGAGTGGACAAGGGAGAACCAGTGGATGTGGTGTAATTGGACTTTCTAAAGGCTTTTGACAAGGTCCCACACAAGAGATTGGTGTGCAAAATTAAAGCACATGGTATTGGGGATAATGTACTGACGTGGATAGAGAACTGGTTGGCAGACGGAACGCAGAGAGTCGGGATAAACGGGTCCTTTTCAGAATGGCAGGCAGTGACTAGTGGGGTGCTGCAGCACTCAGTGCTGGGACCCCAGCTATTTACAATATACATTAATGATTGGATGAAGGAATTGAGTGTAATATCTCCAAGTTTGCAGATGACACTAAACTGGGTGGCGGTGTGAGCTGTGAGGGGGATGCTAAGAGGTTCCAGGATGAATTGGACAGGTTAGCTGAGTGGGCAAATGCATGGCAGATGCAGTATAATGTGGATAAATGTAAAGTTATCCACTTTGGTGGCAAAAACACGAAGGCAGAAAATTATCTGAATGGCGGCAGATTAGGAAAAGGGGAGGTGCAACGAGACCTGGGTGTCATGGTACATCAGTCATTGAAAGTTGGCATGCAGGTACAGCAGGCGGTAAAGAAGGCAAATGGTATGTTGGCCTTCATAGCTAGGGGTTTTGAGTATACGAGCAGGGAGGTCTTACTGCAGTTGTACAGGGCCTTGGTGAGGTCTCACCTGGAATATTGTGTTCAGTTTTGGTCTCCTAATCTGAGGAAGGATGTACTTGCTATTGAGGGAGTGCGGCGAAGGTTCACCAGACTGATTCCCGGGATGGCTGGACTGACATATGAGGAGAGACTGGATCAACTGGGCTTTATTCACTGGAGTTTAGAAGGATGAGAGGGGATCTCATAGAAACATATAAAATTCTGACGGGACTGGACAGGTTAGATGCAGGAAGAATGTTCCCAATGTTAGGGAAGTCCAGAACCAGGGGACACAGACTAAGGATAAGGGGTAAGCCATTTAGGACTGAGATGAGGGGAAACTTCTTCACTCAGAGAGTTGTTAACCTATGGAATTACCTACTGCAGAGAGTTGTTGATGCCAGTTCATTGGATATATTCAAGAGGGAGTTAGATATGGCCCTTACAGCTAAAGGGATCAAGGGGTATGGAGAGAAAACAGGAAAGGGGTACTGAGGTGAATGATCAGCAATGATCTTATTGAATGGTGGTGCAGGCGCGAAGGGCCGAATGGCCTACTCTATGTTTCTATGTTTCTTCATCCCTGTACTACAAGCATAGATCTGCAGGAAGATGATGTCGAACCTTCTTCCTTCTTTCTTTCATTACAATGCTGCTTAGTCATTATGATGGTGCCAACCAAGGATCCAAGGAGAATGGCAGCATCACCTGAATAATCCAGCCTATTCTTACATTTTCATGGCAACTTCCTTTAGTATATTTACTTCACATTGCCTCACTCATAATATGATCCAAGACAATACTGAACACGATGGGTGATAATATGACAGAGTGCATTGACTTTGATTTCAATTCTCATGCAATCTTTTGTTCCTTTGACTATCTGCTTTTGCAATTTGGTAATTTGTGCAGCTACTGCATAGAGCACCAACAACTCCCGACCATCATCAATACATTTCTCTTCTATCCACAGATTATTCCTATACTCGTAGAACTTCCCAACCACCTATTTCAGTGTGAAGATCTAATCAGCACCTCTTTCCAAAACCACACTGACTTTCCATCTGAAGGTTTCAGATTCCATTCAGACAGATCTTACAAGTATCTTCCCTGCATTCCAAGCAGATAGATGCCTCTGGAATTTTTATTTTGCTCCTTCGCAACCTTCTTGTGTAATTACAGTCACTTTCCAAATTACAGGTACTTTTCCCCATTCACCATTTTGATAATACGATGAAACTCTTACATTACTTCGGCCCTTCATCTTCACATGCTTCCAAATATGTCCAAGACCTTTCTTCTCATCGTCTGCCTTAATTTCTACCTCCTCCAATATTACTTTTCTCTGCCTCTCTCTTGCTACCCCAGACTGCTTTGTACTGTAACAATGTTACTTTCTTTGTCCTGATGTCAACCATATTGTCTGATCATCAGCAGTGGGTGACTTCCTGTTTGCTACTGAGAGCATGACTCTCAGACTGGCAAGGTGCTTTGATCCTCACCATCTTCTTTGTCCTTCATTTGATTGGAACCAATGATCTTACTTGCAATCAAAGAGCTTCTTAGTTCCATCTTGTCAATTTGCCTTACCCACTTCATGGTTTTTCACACTTAACTACAATATCAAGTCTCATCTTACTGCTCAGTTCCTGCTACCTTTGACTAAACTATTTTTGGATCTAATTTTTGCTAGTTTTATCCACAGTTGATGTCACTTGTACTTCTGGTTAACTTAGTCCCTTCTATCACAAGAAAGCAGTATTTGGTCCTGTGCCACTTTCTGATTTAATTTTCTCTTTGGTCCGAGCAGTCTATACCACAGATTCTTCCAGGAATTCTATAAGCTTTCCATCTCCTTCACCAGCCAGGTCAGCAAATAGGGCAAATTGTCTGCCGATTACCATCATGGAGTGGGCTTCACGGATTCCTTCGGCACATTCAGGTTCATATTGTGAGCATTCTTCTTGTCATTTTCATCTGCACTTCAGCTAAGCAAAGCACTCGTCAGATCCAGTATTAACTTGTCGGCAGACTCTTCTTCCATACGGAGGTACGGTGTCCTTTTGTCACAACTCATTTATTAATCAGTCAGTCATCCCATTTGGTGAGGTCCAGGTTAACATATGGCTTTTCTTCTCTTACCAGTGGGTGTTATATAAATTTAAAATTGATTCTGGCTTATGAAGGTTAAAAGGCATCTTCCATTTTAATTTTCCATGCAATTTCATGTCAACCCAAGACCAGTTTACAGACAAGAGTGCATTTACAATTTAAAACCAACCATAAGCAGGAGAAGTTCATGCCAGAGAACTTGGCATAACATCTCTTGCAATTTGTTATAACATTTTCCTTTTCTATCTCTTCAGCTGCTTCTTTTCATGCATAGGCCTGCAGAAGTTGTCATCCTGTAGATTCCCATCAAAGTTATATCATGGCTTTTAAATTGTTTTCAAATCCTTCCGTTTGTGCTCCATTTGATAGAAAATGGTCAGAGGATAAACTAATAACTCAAGAGTTATTTGGGCATTTTTCTTGGTCGTCCTCCAAGTAATCCCTTTGAGCAAGGTTAAACCTGAGGATATACATTGCTACCAACCTTTGGAGTACATCCCCATGACATGGACATGCAAAACCAAGGGAAAGCAGACTGCTGTTAAACTGGAGACTATGGTCCAGGTTACACTCACATGCTTGAGTGACAACATACTCAGTCATTACCAACCTTGGAGGATTACACTCAAAAACAGAAAAAAATCAGAGCCAAATGAGAAGTTTCTGATAAAGAGTCATGGACCACGATTCTCCTCCCAGTGGCAGTGTTCTGGCAAGGCAACATCAGAAGAAATTTACAGGAATTGGCATCCTGGTAGGCCTTGGCACACAACAAGGCCTACATAAAAAGGCAAGTGGGGTGAAGTTTGAGGACGAGGAAGCTGCTACAATGCCATTTTCCTCTACGGGGAGAACTCAGGGTTGTTCCCACTGCTTCCCAGGACTTACTGTCACTTTCCTTATGGCGGCCCCAGGAAGCAGCAGTAACCGAAGTAGATAGGCAGGAAATCCTCTGGGAACATGGGCCCTGTTCTCCACAACCCAGATCCCCCTCTGCCCCCCGCCGGACCCCCAACTTCCATTCCCATGGAAGGAGAGGACAGCAGCAGTCCCAGTGGGGACAGAGTGAGGCAGCAGCAGGCTTCACTCAGAATTTTCCTTCATTCTGCGCTGTGATACTGCCTGATTTTGGATGGGGGATTCCTGACAATGGTAGCTCCTGAAAGATTCTCCAAGGGATGGGCATAGACTTGAATTTGGCAGTCCCTTCACAGATTCATTGGAATTGAAAATAGTCTGGGTTTAACGCGGTGTAGCTTGAAGACAGGCGAGTCTTGATAACCATGACAAACATATATAGCAACCTCAGATCTCTCAGATGACCCCTTCATCCTCTGATGCTTTCTGTTTTATCATTTTGTTTTATTTTTTTCTTTGTTTGATACAACCTAATGACATTTTTTTGTGTTTTAAATCTTAAACTATTAATTTCAAAAGAAGACAAATAGATGTTTTATAGCAAAAAGCATTAATTACAATACATGTACAAACATTTCAAACTTTCAAAAATACTGCGAATAGTTAAAGAACTTACTGATGATGGGCAGTCTGATTTCTTTGTAGGTGTAACCCGGGATAAACTATACAAAGAAAGTAATGGAACAAAAGAGATATTGTATAATTATGTTATTCATATAATACAACAACAACTTATATTTATATAGCACCCTTAACATGGTAAAACGTCCCAAGGCGATTCACAGGAACATTATAATACAAAATTTGACACTGAGCCACATAAGGAGATAGTAGGGTAGATGACCAAAAACTTGGTCAAAGAGGTAAGGTTTAAGGAGCGTATTAAAGGAGGAAGGAGAGGTAGAGAGGCGGAGAGGTTTATGAAGGGAATTCCAGCGCTTAAGGCCTTGGCAGCTGAGGGCACGGATACCAATGGTAGAGTGATTAAAATCGGGGATGCGCAAGAGGCACAATTGCTGGAGTGCAGATATCTTGGAGGGTTGTAGGGCTGGAGGAGATTACAGAGATAGAGCAGGGCGAGACTATGGTGGGACTTGAAAACAAGGATAAGAATTTTTAAATCGAGGCGTTGCTTAACCAAGAGCCAATGTAGGTCAGCGAGCACAGGGGTGATGTACTTAGTCCTCACTCAGTCTTCTTCCATAGAAGAAATATTAGAGGGTTTACATTCCTCTGAAATGTATTTTATTCTGGTTAAAATAGTATGATAGCAGCTAAAAGAAGAAATTAAAGTTTATCTGTAAAGAATTCATAAAATACATAAATTTCATAAAACCATTAATATTTTTCCATTTGATTGAACACTGTACAGGTTTCACAATGAGATGTGAAGGGATAACACACATATCTTTCATCACTCCTCTTACAGTATTATTCTTCAACAATATTTACATTTTATTTAAAGAAGAACAAATTTGAAAAATCTAGGGGGAACAAAACGAAAGTCCCATGGACAAGAAAGACAGCAAAGCGATTGACTAAACAGCAAACTCCTGTAGGTTAATGTTATTCCCAGTCACCCAATAAGTATGGCAAGGTAAGCATTAAAGCATGCTCACAAAGTTTTGTCCCACAACTTAACTTTTCACCATGATACTTTCCAGTGGAACATTATAGCCGATTGTCTGTTAGGTCAAACTGAGATTCCAATTCACAAAAAGAATATTCACAGCCACAAGAAGCATAACTAAAATGAAATATATCCTGTAGGGTACAACCATTCACCATACAAGAGAGATACTACATGTGCGGGAAGTGTGTCCAGCTGCAGCTCCTGACAGACCACATTGCGGCACTGGAGCTGCAGGTGGCTTCACGCTGGAGCATCCGCAATGCTGAGGATGTCGTGAATAGCATGTTTAGTGAGTTGATCACACCACAGGTTACAAAGGCAGAGAGGGAATGGGTGACCAGCAGGAAGAGCAGTGGAAGGAAGGTAGTGCAGGGGTCCCCTATGGTCATCCCCTGCAAAACAGATACACCGTTTTGGGTACTGTTGGGGGGGATGACTCATCAGGGGAGGGCAGCAGCAGCAAGTTCATGGCACCATAGGTGGCTCTGCTGCACAGAAGGGCAGGAAAAAGAATGGGGGAGCTATAGTGGTAGGGGATTCTATTGTAAGGGGAATAGATAGGCATTTCTGCTGTCGCAACCGAGACTCCAGGATAGTATGTTCCCTCCCTGGTGCAAGGGTCAAGGATGTCTCGGAGCGGCTGCAGGACATTTTGGAGGGGGAGGGTGAACAGCCAGTTGTCGTGGTGCATATAGGTACCAAAGATATAGGTAAAAAATGGGATGAGGTCCTACAAGCTGAATTTAGGGAGCTAGGGATTAAGTTAAAAAGCAGGACCTCAAACGTAGTAATCTCAGGATTGCTACAAGTTCCACATGCTAATCAGAGTAGAAATAGCAGGATAGCTAAGATGAATATGTGGCTTGAGGAGTGATGCAGAAGGGAGGGATTTAAATTCCTGGTACATTGGAACCGGTTCTGGGGGAGGTGGGACCAGTACAAAACAGACGGTCTGCACCTGGGCAGGACTGGAACCAATGTCCTAGTGAGAGTGTTTGCTAGTGCTGTTGGGGAGGGGTTAACCTAATATGGCAGTGGGCAGGGAGACAGAGGGAAGTAAAATGGGGCAGAAACAAAAGATAGAAAGAAGAAAAGTAAAAGTGGAGGGCAGAGAAACCCAAGGCAAAAATCAAAAAGGGCCACATTATAGCAAAATTATAAAGGGATTAAAAAGACAAGCCTGAAGACTCTATGCCTCAATGCGAGGAGTATTCGTAATAAGGTGGACGAATTAACTGCGCAGGCAGCTATTAATGAATATGATATAATTGGGATTATGAAGATATGGCTCCAGGGTGACCAAGGCTGGAAACTCAACATCCAGGGGTAGTTAACATTCAGGAAGGATAGACAGAAAGGAAAAGGAGGTGGGGTAGCGTTATTGGTAAAAGAGGAAATTAACGCAATAGTAAGGAAGGACATTAGCTTGGATGATGTGGAATCTGTATGGGTAGAGCTGCGGAATTCCAAAGGGCAGAAGACGCTAGTGGGAGTTGTGTACAAACCACCAAACAGTAGTAGTGAGTTTGGGGACAGCATCAAACAAGAAATTAGGGATGAGTGCAATAAAGGTACAGCAGTAATCATGGGCGACTTTAATCTACATATAGATTGGGCTAACCAAACTGGTAGCAATACGGTAGAGGAGGATTTCCTGGAGAGTATTAAGGATGGTTTTCTAGACCAATATGTCGAGCAACCAACCAGAGGGCTGGCCATCCTAGACTGGGTGATGTGTAATGAGAAAGGGCTAATTAGCAATCTTGTTGTGCGAGGCCCCTTGGGGAAGAGTGACCATAATATGGTAGAATTCTTTACTAAGATGGAGAGTGACACAGTTAATTCAGAGACTAGGATCCTGAACTTGGAGAAAGGTAACTTTGATGGTATAAGACGTGAATTGGCTACAATAGACTGGCAAATGATACTTAAAAGGTTGACGGTGGATAGGTATTTAAGTATCACATGGATGAACTTCAACAATTGTACATTCCTGTCTGGCGTAAAAATAAAACGAGGAAGGTGGCTCAACCGTGGCTAACAAGGGAAATTAGGGATAGTGTTAAATTCAAGAAAAAGTAGCAAACCTGAGGACAGGGAGAAATTTAGAATTCAGCAGATGAGGACAAAGTGTTTAATTGGGAGGGGGGAAATAAGAGTGCGAGAGGAAGCTTGCTGGGAACATAAAAAATGAAGGCAAAATCTTCCTTAGATGTGTGAAGAGAAAGAGATTAGTGAAGACAAATGTAGGTCCCTTACAGTCAGAATCAGGTGAATTTATAATGGGGAACAAAGAAAAGGCAGACCAATTGAACAAATACTTTGGTTCTGTCTTCTTGAAGAAAGACACGAATAACCTTCCGGAAATACTAGGGGACAGAGGATCTAGCGAGAAGGAGGAACTGAAGGAAATCCTTATTAGTCAGGAAATTGTGTTAGGGAAATTGATGGGATTGAAGGCCGATAAATCCCCAGGGCCTGATAGTCTGCATCCCAGAGTACTTAAGGAAGTGGCCCTAGAAATAGTGGATGCATTGGTGATCATTTTCCAACAGTCTAACGACTCTGGATCAGTTCCTATGGACTGGAGGGTAGCTAATGTAACATCACTTTTATAAAAAGAAGGGAGAGAGAAAACGGAGAACTATAGACCGGTTAGCCTGACATCGGTGGTGGGGAAAATGTTGGAATCAATTATTAAAGATGAAATAGGAGCGCATTTGGAAAGCAGTGACAGGCTTGGTCGAAGTCAGCATGGATTTATGAAAGGGAAATCATGCTTGACAAATCTTCTAGAATTTTTTGAGGATGTAACTAGTAGAGTGCACAAGGGAGAAACAGTGGATGTGGTGCATTTGGACTTTCAAAAGGTTTTTGACAAGGTCCCACACAAGAGATTGTTGTGCAAAATTAAAGCACATGGTATTGGGGGTAATGTACTGACGTGGATAGAGAATTGGTTGGCAGACAGGAAGCAGAGAGTCGGGATTAACGGGTCCTTTTCAGAATGCCAGGCAGTGACTACTCGGGTACCGCAAGGTTCAGTGCTGGGACCCCAGCTATTTACAATATATGTTCATTATTTGGACGAAGGAATTGAGTGTAATATCTCCAAGTTTGCAGATGACACGAAGCTGGGTGGCGGTGTGAGCCGCAAGGAGGATGCTAAGAGGCTGCAGGGTGACTTGGACAGGTTAGGTGAATGGGCAAATGCATGGCAGATGCAGTATAATGTGGATAAATGTAAGGTTATCCACTTTGATAGTAAAAACGTGAAGGCAGAATATTATCTGAATGGCGGCATATTAGGAAAAGGGGAGGTGCAACGAGACCTGGGTATTATGGTACATCAGTCATTGAAAGTTGGTATGTAGGTACAGCAGGTTGTGAAGAAGGCAATTGGCATGTTGGCCTTCATAGCTAGGGGATTTGAGTATTGGAGCAGGGAGGTCTTACTGCAGTTGTACAGGGCCTTGGTGAGGTCTCACCTGGAATATTGTGTTCAGTTTTGGTCTCATAATCTGAGGAAGGACATTCTTGCTATTGAGGGAGTACAGCGAAGGTTCACCAGACTGATTCCCGGGATGGAAGGACTGACATATGAGGAGAGACTGGATCGACTGGGCCTGTATTCACTGGAGTTTAGAAGGATGAGAGGTGATCTCATAGAAACATATAGAATTCTGACGGGTTTGGACAGGTTAGATGCAGGAAGAATGTTCCCGATGTTGGGGAAGTCCAGAACCAGGGGTAACAGTCTAAGGATAAGGGGTAAGCCATGTAGGACCAAGATGAGGAGAATCTTCTTCACTCAGAGAGTTGTGAACCTGTGGAATTCTCTACCGCAGAGAGTTGTTGATGCCAGTTTGTTAGATATATTCAAGAGGGAATTAGATATTGCCCTTATGGCTAAAGGGATCAAGGGATATGGAGAGTAAGCAGGAAAGAGGTACTGAGGGAATGATCAGCCATGATCTTATTGAATGGTGATGCAGGCTCGAATGGCTGAATGGCCTACTCCTGCACCTATTTTCTATGTTTCTATGTTTCTATACCTTCGCTCGCCCCCTTTTTGAACATAAACTATTCATTATGAACCATTTTGTCTTTATCTCAGTTTCAATTCTATTCTATTCTGTATCTATTCAATTCTATTTACACCTTTTACCATTTTGAACTCTTTTCTTGACTGCCCTCTTACTGTTATGCTACTGGGAGTCCCTGGCCCAAGACCACCCTAATGGAGGAAGAGCATCCGGGAGAGCGCTGAGCAGCTCGAGTCTCGTCGCCGAGAGCATGCAGAAACCAAGCGCAGACAGCGGAAGAAGCATGCAGAAAACCAGCCTACCCACCCACCCTTTCCTTCAACCACTCTCTGCCCCACCTGTGACAGGGACTGTAATTCCCATATTGGACTGTACAGTCACCTTAGAGTGGAAGCAAGTCTTTCTCGATTTTGAGGGACTGCCTATAATGATGATGATGATGATGATGCTACTGATGTACTTATTTAGCTTCTGCTGCTACGCCTTCTTTGGTCTCTCTCTTCACAGCCCTGATCATCTTTTTAACCTGTTTCCGCATTGATCCCCTTCCCTCTTTTTTCCCTATAGGATTTGTAGAGGTAATTTCCCTCTTTATCTCACTTTGAATTTGTTAATCGATTTTGGGTTTGCTCCGTTTGCTAGTTAAGTTTTGGAATTTATTTATCCTGCATGCTCAGCATTATACTTTCAAAGGTGTTTCACTTTCCTCCAGAGAATTGTTGAAAAATCTCTGCCAATCTATTTACTGTAGCTGTTTCCTCGTTTCATTGAATTTAGCCCTTTTAAAGTTATCCACCTGGCTGCTGTTTAGACATTTCTGGCACTTAGATCATAATATACTTCATCATTTTATAGTCACTGTTCCCCAGGGTGCTATGATTTTTATTTCCTGTATATATTACCTGGATCATTTACAAATATCAGAGCAAGATGAGAACTGCTTTGATTGCTTACTTGATGCACTTGATCATAAAACAGTTCTTACATTACAATATTACATTGTATTTCTCTGATTCTAAAACATTTGTGTTACCCCAGTTTATATTTGGTTGATTGAAATAACTTTTCTGTTCTCATCTACCCTTTCTATCCCTTCATAGAGCAACTTGTCCTCCTTCTTATGTTGACCTGGGATCTGTAGAATACCTCTCGTATAATCTTGGATTTTTTTCACTTTAGAGATGTCTACTCATAGTGGTTTATTCTGCAGCTTCCCCCCACGCCCATTCCACAGCATCATGTTTATTTACTTTCCACGTATCTCATGTGTAGGCTACACCAGCCCCTCTTTTGTCACCACTGTCTTTTCCGGACACCCTATGCCTCTGAATATTATTTTCATTGCCATCTTGAGTATTTAACCATGCTTCTGATATTCCCATTACTTTGTAGTTTTTTATTGCTGCAACAGCCTCCAGTTCTGGCATCATGGGGTCGATTTTGATCGCCTTTGACTGGCATTAACAGGTCTCAAAATGGAATCAGAAACCTTACCACCCCATTAGCACCAGCGATGCAGCCAGGATTGAACAGCAACATGTAAAACGTACATGGTTTTTCCTTCAAGCTGCTGAATTTATTTGACCAGCTAATAATTTAGGTATGAATTATGTGTTAGTCTATTGGCACTGCTTGTGAAAGGGGTCTACTGTCAGGTGTCCCAAACATCTGCTCGTTTCAGGCAACAGGCTCCTTTTAATATGGAAATTGGTGTCCTATGACATAAATAGAACCCCGATTTTCATTTTAGGAATGCGTCGGAGCCTACGCAGTGCCATGGACGATGGAACCAAAGAGGCCCACTAAATATAAATGGCAAATTAATTTTGTGGGTCTTGCTCCTCTGGGGGTCCACAAAAATAATCTGAACCAGTGTCATCCTGGGACCCCCACCCTCCACGATCGCGTCCCCTTTCCCCGGCAACTTATTTTGCTGGCAATCACAACAGCCCGATTTGGAGGCCTCAACCCTGCAAGCCATTTGGCACCCCACATGTCACTGGCTAGATTTAAATGATGCCAGGGTTTAAAATCATAGGGGCCTCTTTGTCGCCAGAATTGTCAGCTGACCAGCACACTCCACCGGTTACTCAACCAAAAGTCAAAGCTGACCCCTGTATTCCTAATGAATCTTGTATTCATGTACATCTCATCTCCTTTCAAGTTACCCCTCCTGCGCTTATTTCTGGTCTCCAGCTCATGTGTGACTCTCCAGATATTTATGTCCACACCGACCTGTTGACTAGCTTGTCCCCTACGATAAGTCTCATCTGAGATCCCGTTTCATCCCTGCCCTCAACCCTCCATCGACCCAGCTCACAACCTATGTTGGTTAAATGATTTTCGATTGCTGCCTCAATGTTATTTGCAAGGCTCTCTTCCCACTTGGTTTAGGTGCAGCCTCTCTCTCTTGTACTAGTTCTTTAGTTTCGGAAAGTTTTCTCAGTTATTTATGACGGTGTAATTTCAAGGTCACAAAGTCCTACATAAATCAGAGATGAGGATAAAAATCATGATTTCCAGCTACCTTTAGTGGGAAAATGCAAGATAATGGCCTGTAATTTGCGACACCTATGGGTGAGTATGAGGTGCATACGTGCCCGTAAGGTCCGCACATGTTCCGAGTTTTCGTATGCAAAGTGCATGCTTGAAAACCCAGAACTTGTGATCTACTGATCCAACGCAGTCCCGGGTAAAGGGCATCCGTGGGCGGAGAATTGGGCTATTTGCCCAACTTCTGCCCCGCGAATGCCCGTGAAATTCTTACGCCTGCACGGCCTGCTTTTACCAGCGTAAGAGTTAAAAAAAAAATTGAAGTGTTCCTTTTTCAATCATTTAAACATTAAAAAACCTGTACAATGGTAAAGTTATTTTTTTAGACCCTTAAAACATTTAAATTTATTTTTCAATATTTAATTAAATGGCACTTTAATTAATTTTAAATATGTCATTTTTAAAAACTTTATTTTATATGTACATGTATGTTTTGTGGTATTCCCATTCATACTTATGGGGTTTCCATACATACATAATTTCCATTAGCATGAATGGGGATTCCCTTCTTTCATTCGTTGGTAGATCCACATGATCCCTGGGGTGCTTGCAAAATCTTGTCAGCATTAAGATATGATCAATATTTCCACCATGTTCAATATCTCCACCCAAGGAACTAGCCATAGCACACTTGTGGCTTTGTTGCTCACAAGTGGCCATGCTCCCTGTAAGGATATTGATAGTATCTCACTGCTGATTGTTACATATCATTTATTTAAGCATATTTCATTTTACTAATTCAAAAGGTATATAATATATTTATTTGGTTCTTGACATTCCAATTTTATTTTTTTTAAACTTACCTTAAACTGAATGTACTTGATTATTTTTGTAAGAATTCTGTACAGATAGTCAGTTCCTACAGGAAGATCTGTTGAAATGGATTAAAGATTTAAAGTCATGACCTTAATTTACTAATGTATGTAAACAATCAATATTCCCACACTCTAATAATCAATTACATTAATAATTAAGACAAAAAGCAGCATTCATAACTGGTGATTAAAACATAATGGTGAATTATATCAACTAATAATGTCCCGTCATGTAATACATAGCAAAATTTGGCATTTGCCCACATTAGAGAAAAATACAAAAAAAAATGACAAGCTTATCCAGTGCCTTGTGGCCATTTTGTGTGGTGCTGAACCATACAGAGCAGGAGGATGTCAGGTTCAATCCTTGCTGCGGAGGTATCTGGGGTGACAGTGAGGATCTACAAATAGCCTTTGCATCCTTCGACTGAAGTGGAGAACATATCAGCCATGCTTCTTATTCCTGATTCTTTTTTTAATTCATTCCTGGGATGTGGGCATCACTGGCAAGGCCAGCATTTATTGCCCATCCCCAAATGTCCTTGAGAAGGCAGTGGTGAGCTGCCTTCTTGAACCGCTGTAGTCCGTGTGGTGCTTACTATTGGCTGCTAGCCACTGACCTATACTGAAAAAGTGTCTATGTGCGGTTGTTGGGATTGAGCGAGACGGGGATTCACCCGTATGATTGAGTAGAATGCCAACATTCACTGCTCATGCTCACAAGTCAAAAAATGGCCACTCTTATTTTGGTAAAAATTGTGGATTAATCCATATTAATTCAGAAGGAAGCTGGATTATGGTGAGATCTATGTGGTGGTGGCATTAGCTCTTCCCACACAAAGTGGAATTTACACAGGCTGACCATTTGTACAGATAACTCAAGTACACAAGATTCTTTGTCCCGGGAGAATAAACAAGGAAAAAATGTCTGCATTCATGTCATTATGAAAAATGCCACCATTGAAACATCTCAAAATCCTTCACACACTTTTGAAGTGATTAGATAGAACCTGTTGTTATGTTGGCAAAGAACAAAATGCCAAGTGTACTTTAATGGTTCTGACTGAAACTTTAAAAAATGTCTTTCTTGGATTGGAACAGTCAGAAATGTCATGCTGGATTTGTATCTATATTAGGCCTTTTTGAAACTTCACCTAGGTTAAGATGATATCAGCACAAAAAAATGCCCTGAGATTCTCCTGATTGGCTGCTGTAACTTCAACAGGAGGACAGAGGAAACTCCACATAAACTGAGTAAAAACGAGTTTGTGCCAATCTACCACCAATGTCATGGGGGTATGGGGGCAGGCAAAGATCGGAAGAATCCCTGAGGAAATTCCCAATGCAGGTCTGCTACCATTCTGAAACACACAGGGATAGATGGACAGACAGCACACAGATTGAAAGGGTTCATTTAGCAATGAATCCTTTCAGATTTAACTAATTGGAAAATTGGAAGAGGTTCTGTAACCCATCATATAGAGAATAGAAAGCTTACCTTTTGGAAAGAGTAATGAGTTGACTACATGAATAACACCATTGTTTGCCATGAGATCAGATTCCTTGGACTTCACATTATTTACCAACATTGTGTTGTTCACCTAAAAGCAAAGAGGATTGATGACTTGAGTGCACTCTCAGCCTTTGATCAATAATTTGTTTTCTTTACAATAGATGACCCATGTACTTCTAATTTGTGAACAATGATATTTCTTGGTTTCATCTTTAAAGTTAAGTAAGGCTCTCTTAATGGTTCAGTGATTTTACCCATTGAGTAACTGAGCCATACAAACCACAAAGGTCTCAGGTTCAATCCCCGGTCTGTGCTGTATTAGTTGATCCAAGCCGGGAAAGCAGTGACGTGTTACAAGTGTCCACGGCATCTCTGGGTCATGGAGGATAAATTGCCCAGAGTTCTCACTCACGAATGTTATTCAGCAATCCCTGTTACAAATACAGGTAAACAAAGGGAGGGGGAGGGGAAGGTGGGTGGAAGGAGGGGGGGGGGGTGTGGGGGTACGCTTGGCTACAAATTCCCACTGTTCCTTTCCTCACCATTGTTTTAAAGACTGCCAACATTCACTGACAAGGCTCACACATGAATAATGACCATTTAGGTGAAGTACTAAGGGTGTCCTGTACCGATGGAACTGTAGTACAGTAAACAGTCAAGTCTTTCAGGTGTTTACTGACTTGCTGAAGGGCATGGAACAGATCAAGATGTTGTGACTCAGATATTGCCCCGTGAGAAGGTTAGATGTTCCATGTATTAAGGACATATGCTCTATACAGGTATACATTATCATTTCCCCCAGTAAAAAGTTAGTCCATTTTTCCTTGTTAAAATTTCCCCTACATGATAGGCTGTCATTTTACCAGGTAAGATTTTGGCCAGCTAATTACTTATCCGATAAACAACAGATGCCTTGTATTGGTTGATTAAATGACATCTTTTCCCACTGTATAACAAGGATGTGTTTGAACATACATGTTGTGGAGTATTTCAGCTTTAAGTAAACGAGGCTGCAATGTACATCTAGTCAAGGGACAGAGGTGAACCATACCAGTTTTATCATAACTCTGCTGCCCTGGTATGATTTCAGTATATTTGTGACTCCATATTCAATACCGCCTCCGATGTAAACGCCTTTGAGGAGGTGGTAAAGGAGGATGTGTCTGAGAGCATTTTTATCACCTGTAAAACAAATAACAATTTTCAGTCTAATTTTCTCTCTAAGTTAATTTTCAAGAAATTTCTAATTGGAAGACCAAGGCTTGAGCAAGTTCTGTGCTCAGACGGTGTTCATCAATGGCTCGGATTTTGTGGTCAGCGGCGAATAAATGGCGCAGCCTTTCATTACACTTGCACTTGCCCACAGACTTTCTGTGGGTTTTTGCATTGAACTCGCAGTAATTAGAAATCCAATATTTAATACTTAAGTCAGTTCTTAAAGAAGTGGATGCATTGGAGGTCATTTTCCAAAATTCTATCGACTCTGGATCAGTTCCCATGTAGCTAATATGACCCCACTTTTTAAAAAAAGAGGGAGAGAGAAAACAGGGAATTATAGACTTGTTAGCCTGACATTGGTAGTGGGGAAAATGTTGGAATCAATTATTAAAGCTATAATAGCAATGCATTTGGAAAGCAGTGACAGGATCGGTCTAAGTCAGCATGGATTTATGAAAGGGAAATCATCCTTGACAAATCTTCTAGAATTTTTTGAGGATGTAACAAGTAGAGAGAATGTGATTTATTTGGACTTTCAAAAGGCTTTTGACAAAGTGCCACACATAAGATTAGTGTGCAAAATTAAAGCATATGGTATTGGGGGTAATGTATTGACGTGGATGGAGAACTAGTTGGCAGACAGGAAGCAAAGAGTAGGAATAAACGGGTCCTTTTCAGAATGGCAGGTAGTGACTATTGGGGTACCGCAAGGTTCAGTGCTGGGAACCCAGCTATTTCCAATATACATTAATGATTTAGACGAAGGAATTGAATGTAATATCTCCAACTTTGCAGATGACACTAAGCTGGGTGGCAGTGTGAGCTGTGAGGAGAATGCTAAGAGGCTGCAGGGTGAATTGGACAGGTTAGGTGAGTGGGTAAATGCATGGCAGATGCAGTATAATGTAGATAACTGTGAGGTTATCCACTTTGGTGGCAAAAACAGGAAGACAGAATATTATCTGAATGGTGATAGATTAGGAAAAGGGGAGGTAAAGGGAGCAATAGACTAAATGCACAGCGCAATGCGGGATGCTGAGGTTTTCAGGAACCGGAAGGGATTCCACCCCTTGAATGTCCAACTCGTTGTCGACCACAAGCAAATTATAATGGCAGTGAATGCTAAATTTCCGGGCAGCATCCATGAAGCTCACATCCTGCATGAGAGCACTGTATCTGACTTAACAATAAGCCACAAGGTCAATGCTGGATGCTTGGTGACAAAGGATATGGCCTCGCCACCTGGCTGATGACCTCCCCTGCGTGACACCCACACCAAAGCCGACAGGCGATACAATGAGAGCCACAGAGCCACTCGCAATATCGTGGAGAAAACCATTGGAGTGCTTAAGCAGCGCTTTAGATGCCTGGACCACTCAGGAGGCGAGCTCCAATACCACCCTGAACAGGTAGCTCAATTCGTGGTGGTGTGCTCCATGCTGCACAACTTGGCTATCAGGAGGGGACAAGAATTGCCTGAGGAGTCTGACAGTCCACCTCACCACAGAGAGGAAGAGAAGGATGAGGAGGCGGACGCTGACATCGGCCCAGACAATCAGGCTGACGCTGAAGCCATGCCTCCGCCCCCCTGTAGACCGCATGAAAGGGCCCATGGTGTCATGATAGATGTAAGAGCCTTACATCAGGAGTTCATCAATGAGCGCTTTGCCTGAAAGAAAGTTGGTGTTATTTACAAGGCTGACGTACTGCTGGGTGTGCAGATCATACACCAATGGTGGGCATCATCTTGGTGACAGTTAAAGTTTAAGTTGATTGAAGTTAAGTGTCATTATACCCTTTGATGTTAAGGAATCACCAGTATGTAATGGTGCAGCTATCTGAGCCAATGCGCAACAAGGTTTTGTTAAATAAAAAACATTTAAACTGAACATTTGTCTGAAATCATCTGTATTTCTGTAAAAACCAACCCATTCCCCCCCCCCCCGCCACCCCCGCTTCTCCTCCCACCTCTCTCCCTTCCCCTCCTGACTCCAAGCCGCCTGGCCAAGGAGCCAGGCAATGCTTCATTCGGGGGTGGGGGAGAGGGGTTGACGGCAGAACCGCTGCTTGGACGGATACGGGAGAGGACGGTCCTGAGGTGGGAACGTGCTCTGAGCCAGAAGAAAGATCTTCCTCCTGGCTCTAATGTGTTGTTGGCAATGGGGGCTTGGCACCTTGGGGTGCAGTGCAGCGCTCCAGGACCACTGGGAGCCCTCTGCCACCAATGTTCCTGGCTAACAGCTCCAGGGCCTCCTCCATCCCTTCCATGTTATATCTTATTTGTTGGACAAAAACTCGGTGCCAACTATGCTCTTGGTGCTTTGTAGGCTTTTTGCTGCTGGTGAATCTCCACAACAGCCAAACAAGCACACACCACAGCCACACACACTTTCAATCACTCTCAGCTCCCTCTCTCTCTGTCTCCTCTTCTGTGCATGTCATGATGCAAATCTTCTAGAATATTTTGAGGATGTAACTAGTAGAGTGAACAAGGGAGAACCAGTGGATTTGGAGTATTTGGACTTTCAAAAGGCTTTTGACAAGGTCCCACACAAGAGATTAATGTGCAAAATTAAAGCACATTGTATTTGGGGTAATGTATTGACGTGGATACAGAACTGGTTGGCAGACAGGAAGCAGAGAGTAGGAATAAACGGGTCCTTTTCAGAATGGGCAGGCAGTGACTAGTGGGGTACCACAAGGTTCAGTGCTGGGAGCCCAGCTATTTACAATATACATTAATAATTTAGACGAAGGAATTGAATGTAATATCTCCAAGTTTGCAGATAACACTAAGCTGAGTGGTGGTGTGAGCTGCAAGGGGGATGCTAAGAGGCAACAGGGTGTCTTGGACAGGTTAGGTGAGTGGGCAAATGCATGGCAGATTCAGTATAATGTAGATAAATGTGAGGTTATCCACTTTGGTGGCAAAAACAGGAAGGCAGAATATTATCTGAATGGTGGCAGATTAGGAAAAGGGGAGGTGCAACGAGATCTGGGTATCATGGTACATCAGTCATTGAAGGTAGGCATGCAGGTACAGCAGGTGGTGAAGGAGGAAAATGGCATGTTGGCCTTCATAGCAAGAGGATTTGAGTATAGGAGCAGGGAGGTCTTACTGTAGTTGTACAGGGCCTTGGTGAGGCCACAGCTTGAATATTTTATACAGTTTTGGTCTCCTAATCTGAGAAAGGACATTCTTGCTATTGAGGGAGGGCAGCGAAGGTTCACCAGACTGATTCCCGGGATGGCAGGACTGACATATGAAGAAAGACTGGATCGACTAGGCTTATATTCACTGGAATTTAGAAGAATGAGAGAGGATCTCATAGAAACATATACAATTCTGACGGGATTGGACAGGATAGATGCAGAAAGAAAGTTCCCGATATTGGGGAAGTCCAAAACCAGGGGTTGGAGTCTAAGGCTAAAGGGTAAGCCATTTAGGACCGAGATGAGGAGAAATTTCTTCACTCAGAGAATTGTGAACCTGTGGAATTCTCTACCACAGAATGTTGTTGAGGCCAGTTCGTTAGATATATTCAAGAGGGAGTTAGATCAAGAGAGAAAGCAGGAATGGGGTACTGAAGTTGCATGATTAGCCGTGATCATATTGAATGGTGGTGCAGGCTCGAAGGGCCGAATGGCCTACTCCTGCACCTATTTTCTATGTTTCTATGATCCTTGACCTCCTGAATCGCGGGAATCGTAGAAACATAGAAACATAGAAAATAGGTGCAGGATTAGGCCATTCGGCCCTTCGAGCCTGCACCACCATTCAATAAGATCATGGCTGATCATTACCTCAGTACCCCTTTCCTGCTTTCTCTCCATATCCCTTGATCTAACTCCCTCTTGAATATATCGAATGAACTGGCATCAACAACTCTCTGCGGCAGGGAATTCCACTGGTTAACAACTCTCTGAGTGAAGAAATTTCTCCTCATCACAGTCCTAAATGGCCTTCCCCTTATCCTAAGATTGTGTCCCCTGGTTCTGCACTTCCCCAACATTGGGAACATTCTACCCGCATCTAACCTGTCCCGTCCCGTCAGAATCTTATATGTTTCTATGAGATCCCCTCCCATCCTTCTAAACTCCAATGTATAAAGATCCAGTTGATCCAGTCTCTCCTCATATGTCAGTCCAACCATCCCAGGAATCAGTCTGGTGAACCTTCGCTGCACTTCCCCAATAGCAAGAATGTCCTTCCTCAGATTAGGAGATCAAAACTGAACACAATATTCCAGGTGAGGCCTCACTAACGCTCTGTACAACTGCAGTAAGACCTCCCAGCTCCTATACTCAAATCCCCTAGCTATGAAGGCCAACATACCATTTGCCTTCTTCACTGCCTGCTGTACCTGTATGCCAACTTTCAATGACTCATGAACCATGACATCCAGGTCTCGTTGCACCTCCCCTTTTCCTAATCTACCGCCATTCAGATAATATTCTGTCTTCGCGTTTTTGCCCCCAAAGTGGATAACCTCACATTTATCCACATTATACTACATCTGCCATGCATTTGCCCACTCACCTAACCTGTCCAAGTCACCCTGCAGCCTCTTAGCGTCCCCCTCACAGCTCACACCGCCAACCAGTTTAGTGTCATCTGCAAACTTGAGATATTACACTCAATTCTTTCATCTAAATCAAGCGTTGCAATGCCATTGCCAAGGACGGCGACACTTTAGGGCAGAAGGTCAGAGAGATTTAACACTAACGCCCATTTCATATCGCTCGTGGTAACACCCAATTTCAAAAATGGAGACTAGGTGCTTTGAGAATGGACGAGAAGCCAGCGATCTAAAAACCCATTTTCATCGCCCACGCCGGAAATCGCGCCCATTTTTGAACAACATGCACAAAAGTGTAAAATCTAGCCTGGTGAGTGGTAACAGGCAGCTCATTGATTGAGAGGGCATGGAATCTGGTGGTTCCTCCGTGGAGTCCAGCCGAAAGTGTATACATAAAGTGGGGTGGGTGCAGGCAATCTCAGGGAGCGGAGGGGGGAGAACGGAAGAACCAGATGTAGGACCCCTATATAAATATTGAAATAAGACTGAGCGCCCATTTCAAGACCTGCTTGAAAATGGCCAATGATCAGAAGGTTTTATTTTACAACTTTTGACTGTCTCCACCCTCTTTCCTCTTTTTCAGAGTGTAAGGGGCATTAGGCCAACGGAAATTGCCCCTGATTTTCCTCCATACTTTGAACACAAAGCACTCTCCTCGGACTGTAAAGCTGCCAGTGAATTTCCATGATTACTTTTAGAGAGATATATGAAACCACAAGAACTTGCATTAAGCAGCACCAGATCACATCCTCAGAAGTTTCCGAAGCACATTTCAATCATTTTTTGCAATGCACTACTGTTACATGGGCAACTGCAACAGCCAGTTTTCACACAAAGAACAAACGAATCTGCAAATAATCTGTTTTTGGTCGCAGGAGTAATATTGGCAGGACACCGAATGAACAAAGAATCTGTTTTTGGTTGCGGATGCAATATTGGCCAGGATGCCAAATCAATGAATGACCAAATAATCTGTTTCTGGTCTAGGAAGGAATGTTGGCCAGTACATCAAATGAACAAATAAACAAGTAATCTGATTTTGGTCAAGGGATGGATGCTGGCCAGAACGTTGCCCTCGTTATTTTCCAAATAAGAACATAAGAAGTAGGAGTGGTAGTAGGCCATATGGCCCCTCAAGCCTGCTCCGCCATTTAATATGATCATGGCTGATCTGATCATGGACTCAGATCCTCTTCCCTGCCCACTCCCCATAACCCCTTATTCCCTTATTGGTTAAGAAACTGTCTATTTCTGTCTTAAATTTATTCAATGACCCAGCTTTCACAGCTCTCTGAGGCAGCAAATTCCATAGATTTACAACCCTCTGAGAGAAGAAATTCCTCCTCATCTCAGTTTTAAATGGGCAGCCTATTTAAGATGATGTCTCCTAGTTCTAGTCTCCCCCATCAGTGGAAACATCCTCGCTGCATCCACCTCGTCAAGTCCCCTCATAATCTTATATGTTACGATAAGATCACCTCTCATTCTTCTGAATTCCAATGAGTAGAGGCCCAACCTACTCAACCTTTCCTCATAAGTCAATCCCCTCATCCCCGGAATCAATCTAGTGAACCTTCTCTGAACTGCCTCCAAAGCAAGTATATCCTTTTGTAAATATGGAAACCAAAACTGTAAATAATGTTACGGGATCTTTTATGTCCACCCAAGAAGGCAGATAGATAAAGTCTCACTTTAATATCTCTCTGACAATGCAATTCTTCTTCAGCCTACGTTACGTACTCAGGTTGATATTGAGGCTTGAACCCACAACATTCTAACACAGGCTATCAACTAAACTAAGATAACATTTTAGTAATATACCTGAAGTACACCTTGGGAATAAATATTCATGAATATGCCTTTGCATTTTAAAAGCGCCATAAAAATAAAAGAAAATTGGGAGGAAATTGCTTTATGCCCCAAACCTGCCATGGTTCCAGAAGCGTACAGTGATGAGATGACCCAAGGACCAAAGTGAAGAATCATCAGAATAGATCAGGCAAGCTGCAGGTGCCAATCAAGTCATCTTGCTCCAAGACCCAGAGGTAATTCTGGGGGGGAGCGATCGGGAGGGGTCGAGGGTCAGCCGGCAGTGGCCGGCAATTGTTTTGTGGAGCCACGAAGGTCATGCCTGCTCCTTTGACTCCACAAAAAGCAACATTTTAAATGTTTGTGCGTTTTTTTTTGGAGCAGTCTCCAGCCTTCCCTTTAAGCTGCTCAAGACCTCGGCATTGCAACTTCCGACTAGAGCAAACAAATTTAGACACCTGGATCTGAAACCAAGACTGGAGCCTCATTTCAATGTTGAAATTAGGCCTGTGCTCATTTCAGGATGCCGTAAAAAAAGGCCCCGAGCATGTTAGCAGTGTCCCGAGCTCTCATGCAGACGGGAACAGGACCTCTGCATCATTGCACCCGTTTTAGGCCCATAAAATAGGCGCAACAATATTAAATTTAGAACTTAATGTTTAAAAAAAAATCTGAAACCTTCGAAATGGATTCTTAAATCTTTGAATTCTTACTTGTCAACTCCTGTAGCTCAGCTGATGATAGGCTTTCAAATACATCATTGGTTGGAACAAATAAAGTCCAGTCTCCTCCTTCAGTGAGCAGTTCTGTCAAACCTGCACTTTCTGCCAGACTCAGGAATATGCTGATAAGAAAGTAACCAAAAATTTAGTGGAAATTCATGGACAGGAAAAAAAATGAGGAGGATATAAATGGGATAAGGACATTCTTCCCACTTAGCATGCTCTAATATGAAGATCCATGTTGAGAACCCAAACAGAACAGTTTCATATCTCTTCAGCATTAACAATTATTCTGTATTCTTTTACTCCATCCAGTCAGAAATTACTGCACCAAGTGGAAATCTATTCAAGAAGTTGACGAGTGCAAGTGTGTGTAGTCACATGGTTCAAGGTTCCCTTAGTTTGTAATGCCAGCTACTGTATTTCTCTTGGTTCTATGTAGGAATGCTCCATGAGTCCCCACAAAATTAACCTGGGTGACTGTTGCCCTGCCCCCCCGCTTTCCATGATCACGAGCCCCCACCCCCACCCAATATTGCGTCAGCCCAGATCCAGCGAGCTTTATCAGGATGCCCGTTTGATGCCCAACAGCTTGTCGGTTCTATTTAAATGAGGGTCGGGCGTCAAAATGGCTGCAGCCTGTTCGCCACCAGAAGCGGGCGGGTGGCCGTCATGCTCCGCCAGTCAGCCAGCCAGAAGTTAAAATCTACCGCTGTGTGCACAGATATCACGTGCCTATTCCTTGCTCTGTTCAGTTATACAAATGTTAGTGCCATATCTGAAGCAATTGGCCTATTGTTTCCCATGAACTAAAAGAACGACAAAGGACCCAAACCCTAACAGCTGGAACAACTCAATGCTTACCTAAAGCGAGGATCGTCTCTCAGAATTTGCAGCATTGACTTCTCTGCAGGAACGATGACCTTTCTGATCATGTGAATGACACCGTTTCTTCCCTGCTTGCTGCCTCTGATCATGCAGGAATTCTCAATGCAGACCGCCTGCCGGAAAGCAAAGACAATCTCCCTTCATTAGCCTGACAGTTTTAACATGGTCATTCTTTGGCACCTTAGAAAGAAGTGTTGTTTTATCAAGGAAGACTTAATATTTCCCTTGGTTTTGTCATGTATCTTACATTATTATATATAACTGTATCCTAACATGCTAGACATGACTGTAATAAGATATGACCTGTAACCACCAGCATACCTTACCATCAGGGGTGCACTTGCAAGAGACAGATATATAAGCACAGGTCTCAGGCAAGTGCAGCATTCCAGAGCTGTGAAATAAAGGTGCAGGTCCAGAGTGACCTTGACTTCACTACATGCCTCGTGTGAATCTGTACTGAGGGGACAGGACTTTACAGGTTTATTGTTACTTACAGAGCAAAAGCTATTTTAAATCTGCTATGAGACATTGGCGGTTGATCATCCAACTTCCAAACTGCTCACCACCCAACTTCCTTTTCTGGCTCCCATGTTAGCTGACATTGTTAACGGTTCTCTCTCCTCAGGTACTGTCCCCCTCCCCCTCAAATCTACCACCATCACCCCTCTCCTCAAAAAACCAACTTTCGACACCTCCGGCCTGGCAAACTACTGCCCCATCTCCAACATCCCTTTCCTCTCCAAAGTTCTTGAACATGTTGACGCCTCCACAATTCTGTACCCATCTTTCCCGCAATTCCATATTTGAATCCCTCCAATCCGGTTTCCACACCTCCCACAGTACCGAAATGGCGCTCATCTAAGTCACAAATTACATCCTTTGTGACTGTAATAAAGGCAACCTATCCATCCTTGGCCTTCTTGACTTGTCTGCAGCCTTTGATGCGGTTGACCACTCTATCCTTTTCCACGCCTCTCCACCGTCGTCCAGCTGGGTGGGACTGCACTCGCCTGGTTCCATTCTTATCTATCAATCTTAGCCAGAGAATCACCTGCAACGACTTCTCTTCCTGCCCCCGCCTCGTTACCTCTGGTGCCCCAGGGATCTAACCTTGCCCCCTCCTATTTCTCATCTACATGGTTCCCCTTGGCGACATCATCCGGAAACACAGCATCAGTTTCCACCTGTAGCTGATGAAACCTAGCTCTATCTCACTGCCACTTAGCTCGACCCCTCTATGGTCTGTAAATTGTCAGACTGCTTGTTCGACATCAAGTTCTGGATGAGCAGCAATTTTCTCCAATTGAACATTGGGAAGAACGAACCCATTATTTTTGGTCCCAGCCACAAACTCCATTCCCTAGCCACTGTCTCCATCCCTCTCTACAACTCCTGTCTGAGTCTGGTTGTCATATTTGACCCTGAAATGAGCTTTTGACCACATATCTGCAGCATAACTAAAACCGCCTATTTCCATCTCCGTAGCATCACCCGTCTCTGTCCTTGCCTCAGCTCATCTGCTGCTGAAGCCCTCATCCATGCCTTTGTTAAGTCTAGACTTGACTATTCCAACGCGCTCCTGGCTGGCCTCCAACATTCTACCCTACGTAAACTAGAGGTGATCCAAAATTTGGCTGCCCCTGTCCTAACTCGCACCAAGTCACGCTCGCCCATTACCCCTGTGATTGCTGACCTATGTTGGCTTCTGGTTAAGCAATGCCTCGATTTCAGGATTCTCATCCTTATTTTCAAATCTCTCCATGGCCTCACTCCTCCCCAATTCAGCTCCCCAATAAGGCCCATTACCACCCGTTTGCGGCGGTCATGCAGCGGAGATGAGCGGCCGCCGATTTCTAGTTGAATGGCCGCCACAAACTAAAGTCAGCTCAGGAAGTTTTCTGGCGGTACCCACTTCAGCCCTGCCACTGCTAACCGGCCGTGCATGCGTCATCAGTGCGCACACTGCCAGGACCCCCACCTCCCGTGAAATTTAGTGAGCAAAATGTTATTGCCGCCGAGTGTTGGCCCTGACAGCTTTTTCTGTCGGTGCACCTTGTATGCTTGACTATTCCAACGCGCTCCTGGCTGGCCTCCAACATTCTACCCTATGTAAACTAGAGGTGATCCAAAATTTGGCTGCCCCTGTCCTAACTCGCACCAAGTCACGCTCGCCCTGGCTGTGCAGCAGTCATTAAAGGTGAGGGCCCAATGCCACGGCCACCATTTTATTTTTTTTGCCAGCCCAACTTCCATTTGTCCCCGGGTTCGGCCGGCCGTCAACAGGCAGCCTGGCACCCCCTCTTGGATGCCAAGCCGCTGGGCTGGCCAAAACCCTCCCTGGTGGTCCAGTGTCCGATGCGACTGATGGCTGATTCTCTCCCCTTTAACGGAGGCAAGATACGTGGTGACACAGATGTGCAATGATGTCACCACTGCTCCGCTGCTGAGTGACAGCGGCGGAGAACCTATCGCGCGTCCACTTCGCTCCTCACTAGCACTTCTGCTCCCTTTATGATCGACTTCCTGCCCGATTCAAACAAAAAAGACAATGAGTTGAATTTCGCGAAAGAGGGGACCTCTTTCAAAACGGCAGTAAAAACTCTTTAAAAAAAGATAGGTGTGCCAGCTTTCCAGCGTGATTGAATTTGGCCCCAGGCCTATCTCCGTAATCTCCTCCAGCCCTACAACACCCGCCCCCCGACGCCCGCCCCCCCCCCCCCCCCCGCCGAGATGCCTACGCTCCTCTAATACTGCCCACTTGAGTATCTCTGATTATAATCACTCAACCATTGGTGGCCGTGCCTTCTGTTGCCTAGGCCCGAAACTCTGGAACTCCCTGCCTAAACCTCTACATCTCTCTACCTCTCTTTCCTCCTTCAAGACGCTCCTCAAAATCTACTTCTTTGACCAAGATTTTGGACACCTGCACTAATTTCTACTTATACGACTCGGTGTCAAATTTATAGCACATAATACTCCTGTGAAGCACCTTGGGATGTTTCACTGCATTAGAAGTGCCATATAAATATAAGTTGTTGATGTAGTTGTTATTGATTTATAAGTAATTTTTGAAAAATAACAGTAATGTTTGGCAGTTTCATCAATAATGTTGCAGCATGTACCTCTTGGACATTTTACAGGCCATTGCTCTGCAACAAATGCAGAAGCATCACTGGCATAGATCTGATCGGCTAAAAGCAGCGTAATTCCCAAAAACTTTATTTCAACTTTATTCATTGACTATGCTGTTACCCTCATTTGAGCAAATACATTTCTGTTTTGCATCAGAAGAATTGTGAACACACCAAGATTCCTAGTTGGTTCATTTTAGCTCAATTTAGTCTGAGTTTGCAAAGTAGATGACTGGGGAATAAAAGCTGTAATTAATCTCTCTTCAATACTCTGACGAAGGGTCATTGAACTGAAACATTAACTCTGTTTTTCTCTTCACAAATGCTGCCTGACCCTCTGAGATTTCCAGCATTTCCTGTTTCTATCTCTTCAATACTGTTCTAATTTATACAATTCAATCCACTGGCAACAATTTTAAACAATTATCTTGAGGGACAAAATGACCTTGCCAAAAATGTATCCCTAGTACCAATGGGCCCAAATTTGGTCCACCCGTTTTTTTCGGCGCACTCATGTGAGATGCGGCGATTTCCTATGATCCAAACAGCACCAAAAAGATATCCCCGGATTCTGGTCCCTCTGCCGACTCTCCCAGGGCTTGGCGCGGCATGGCAATTAAATTACGGGGTAGAGCTAGGGCCCTGCGTTTAAAAGAGTGCCGGCAGCTCAACGCATATGCACTGGAGGTTTCGCGCATGCGCGGTAGCTCCTCTGCAGCGTGGGACCCGATGTCCCGTCCCTATCTCAGGCCGAGTGGCATCACGACGGGCTGCTGCACGTCATGGAGAGAGTCCCGCATCTATCCCCGGCCGAGTGGCCTCCCGCACCGGCTGGCCGGCCCACTGACTTCCCGGGCCGAGGTAGGACTTAAGTTTTATTTTTTATTTATTATTGATGGTTGTGCTTTGTTTAGTGAGGAGAGTTTTGATGGTGGGGGGAGGAGGAGAGCTTTGATGCGGTGGGGGGGGGGAAGAGTTTTGATCCGGGGCGGGGGAGAGAGTTTTGATCAGGATGTGGGGGGAGTTTTGTTGGGGGGGAGTTTTGATGGGGGGGGCAGGGAGAGAAGAGTTTTGATGGGGGGAGTTTTGATGGGGGGGGGGAGTTTTAGATGGGGGGAGAGTTTTGATGGGGGAGAGTTTTGATGGGAGGGGGAGTTTTGATGGGGGAGGAGAGTTTTGATGGAGGGGGAGTTTTGATGGGGGGGGGTTTGATGGGGGGTGTAGAGGGGGGGAGTTTTGATGGGGGGGGGAGTTTTGATGGGGGGGAGTTTTGATGGGGGGAGAGTTTTGATGGGGTGGGAGTTTTGATGGGGGGGATTTATGGGGGGGTAGAGGGGGGAAGTTTTGATGGGGGGGGAGTTTTGATGGGGAGGAGTTTTGATGGGGGGTTTGATGGGGGGTAGAGGGGGGGAGTTTTGATGGGGGGGGGAGTTTTGATCGGGGGGAGTTTTGATGGCGGGGAGAGTTTTGATGGGGTGGGAGTTTTGATGGGGGGGGACAAGATACTGGGGATTTTTAAGATGCTCCAGAAAAATCAAGTTGCTCTAAAAAAAACGGAGCAACTCCTGGGCAAATTTGGGCCCAATAGAACTAAAGTCAAAAAAATTCCATGGGTTTTCCAGGAAAGTATTTTCAGCCTATAAACGATGACAGCCTTTCAATATATTTAGAGCCTTTCGGCTCCCTAATGTCATTTTTTTTTAAGTTGCAACTGCAAGTATTTACTTAATACAGTTTTCTTGGTATAATTTTCTTGTTGAATGGATTCTGATTCCTTACAAATTTTTATTGTAATTTGTTTCCTGAGATTTTTTTGAAAAGGCATTTAAAGTTCAAGGATAAACCTGTCATCTGACCAATGCAACGGTTTTACTCTTAACAACTCTTAACAATCACTGTGAATATAGTTAGAATTAACCACATCCAAACACTCTGAGACATTACCTTCAACTCCTACTCTCAGTTTCCTCCCTTCTATCCAGTTTTTGATCCAATTTTCTACTCTCCCCCCCATCCCCCCCTAATCTCATACCTTTTAATCCTCTCCAATACTCAAAGGCCTTCTGAACGTCCATGTACACCACATCCACTGCATTTCTCTCATCCACCATATCTATTGCCTCCTCAAAGATCCTGCTCATGTTTGTTAAGCACGATCTTCCTTTCAGAAGTTCATGCTTGCTACTTCTAATCATTTCTCTGCATCTAAATATTTAGAAATTTCTGGGTTGCATTTCCACAGGCGTTTTCCCAAATATCCACCATAATTTCGATGGAAGGTTTGCGTAAACCCTGGAGAAATGGCATATTTTTCTAGACTTTTCATCAGAATACAGTTCTAACTGGGGGTGGGCATGGCATTGAACCGTTATTTATTATGTGTTTCCAATATTTTCTGTTTACTTTTTAGAACTCCTGAGTCAGCAGGGGGATATAAAAAAATGAATTCTTAATTTCGCCTTTTTCCTTGCGCAGCATTTTCCCAGACCTTTTCAATACCACAGCTATTTATTGGTCAGCACGGACAAGCCCATACTGCTATATGTGTGCGTGCTCGGTCCATGCAGCAGAGCTGGTCTCCAGTCGTCCTGGGTAATCTTTGCCACTGGACCAAGACCTAGCTCTGTCAAGCCCGTGTGGTGGCTGGTGTGCAACGGCCACCACACGTTTAAAAATTCCAAACATAGGCATCTTCCACCCTCCAAGATGTAGTTCTGGATCTGGAATATTAGGTCCTTCATTGAAACACCTGTGAACTCATCCCTTTTTGGCGTGGAAGCAAGTCATCCTCGCTTTGAGGGACTGTCTATGATGATTTATTCTCTTTTCATTGTCTCATTGAGATGATCTTTTATATCATCTTACAATTTTCTGCTTTTCTATTAAAGCAGATTTTAGATAATCTACCCATTTGTTTCATCTTTGTGACTGGAGTATCTATTGTTCCCTCTTTTTTTTTAACTCTTCTAAGGACATTGTTCTGGACATGCAGGATATTATCCTGCAGTTTTCGGTTCTGATGAATGGTTATTGTACCTGGACATTTACCTGTATTTTCAGTTTATAGATGCTGATGAACCTGCTGTGTATGTTCAGCACTGTCTAATTTTTATAAATGAATAACTGTACCAAAAATGGCACTATCTCAAAGCACTGGAGAAGCACTACCAACGCTGCCCCTGCAAATTTATTGTCAGGATAGGCGCACTAATGTCAGCGTTCTCTCTCAGGTCAATATCCCCAGCATCAAGGCATTGACCACGCTCGATCAGCTTCGATGGATGGGCCACATAGTCTGCATGCCCGATGCTAGACTCCCGAAACAAGCACTCTACTCCGAGCTACGTCACGGCAGGCGAGCCCCAAGAGGGCAGAGAAAACGCTTCAAGGGTAACCTCAAAGCCTCCTTGAAAAAAATGTAAGATCTCCACCGACGCATGGGAATTCCTGGCCCAAGACCACTCAAAGTGGAGGAGGAACAGCCGAGAAGGCACTGAACACTTCGATTCTCTTCACCGGGACCACACAGAAGCCAAGCACAAAAGGTGGGAGGAGCGAACGACCAATCAAGCACCCCATCCACCCGTCCCTCCAAACACTATCTGCCCCACCGGTGACAGAGACTGTAGATCCCGCATTGGTCTCATCAGTCACCTTAGAACTCATTTTAGTGTGGAAGCAAGTCATCCTCGACTCCGGGGGACTTTCTAAAAAGAATTATAATCTAAATCAGTATAGTCTTTCACCAGCTGATTTTTTTTTTCTAACAAAGCTTTCTATTTCTTATAGTTATTTCCCAATACCTGGGCAATATGTTTGAGCAATGTGGAGTTTAACTTTAAAATTCCAAATTCAGTATTTCTTCAAAATTGCTTTTACATCATTATATATTAAAAACATTGTAGAAAAATGCAAGGAATAAAAGTGCAATTTAAATGACGAGGTCACGGGTTGAATTTTTTCATTGCACACTCTTGGGGGAGCTTTGCTTGCAGGATATGCATATTGGGAAATCATAATGGAAAATCATGGGAACTGCACCTCAGACTTGAGCTTGGGAACTACACCTCATCTGTAGATGAGGGATCTACCTCAGGAACGCACACATGGAAATTCCCTCCTTGTGTACTTACAGTGCGGTAGATAAAAACTCTGAGGAAATTTCCTCCCAACGTCTCCAGCTTTTGTCCGTTGTACAACTCATTGAGGACCACTTTCAGTTTCAGAACATGGTTTTGCAGGATTAGTTTCAGTATTCGCTGATCAAGTCCCATAATTTCCGCTGTCAAATAGAAAAGGAAAAGATAACCTTCAAACTGAATAGTCTGATGATCCTCGAGGAGATCTATTTTGAAGGAAGGGGTGTCATATGTATATACTCATAAATCGAATTGATATAAACTAATCACCCTTTCACCACATTACTGTTTATTCAACATCTATTATTGTTAATTCAGTAATATGCTTGCTTAAATAATAATGACTTCTTACATTATCTGAGACTTTGTTTGGAAAGGTTACCAGGCATATTATGTGAGCGAACTACATTAAGCTAAGTAGGTACAGTCATCAACCCAGGATGCTTAGTGATGTGATCTGCTAACTTGATTCCTTTAAACTGACAGATTCCAATTGTTCAGATCAATCATTATCAGCGGTTAAGAAAATAAATTTGAACAAGCCATCGAAACCAAAAAAAAGCAACTAAAGTATATCAACTAGTTGAACAGGATTCTTTTTAATGGTTTGATTTTTAAAAGGAGTACTGATAATGAATGCTCCTTCCTCGTTAATTAATCTTACCATGGACCATGCAGGTCAACCACAAAACAGGTTAGCAATGGAAGCAGATGACAATGCAGATAGTGCAAACATAGATGCTTGGAATCCATCAGTATTCCTGAATTAGTGGAATTTTAACAAATCGGCCCAGCATTCCTCACCACCCTGTCCTGCAGCATTAATCAGGCACAGCGCAGTCAAAGTATACTGTACTTAACCTTTCCCAAACCCACCTGGATTTGTGGGTTTAGGTCATTAACATAGCCCTGACTTACCCCAGCAGCAGTCTCTTCACTGGCAGGTCCTGTAACTAGAATGAGGGGCAGAAAGTGGAAAAAGAGGCCTGCATATGCACTAATGGCTGCTGGTCATGAGGCCTTCTGTTTGCTTGTCTAAAAACAACAGATAGTAGACCTCCAGCTCCAAAAGAACCCCTTTTATGGGACCCTGATTTACATTGTATAATGAGGCTCACCACTAGCGAAGAAAAACTAACAAAGAGGAATAATTTTGAACATAGCTCCATTGAGATAATATTAACGAGCAACAGAAGAGACAAACAGTGACACGAAGCTTTGTGCAGTCTGACTACGTGTTGCCGTGAATGAATAAAGGTTGTCACCTAGCACTTCTATTCTAACTTCTTCGGCCACCTGAGGAAAAGAGTGTCTGAAGACCAGGCCCTCAAAACTGCCACCAAGTTCATGATCTACAGGGTAATACCCGCCCTCCTGTATGGCTCAGAAACATGGACCATGTACAGTAGACACCTCAAGTTGCTGGAGAAATGATGTCTCCGCAAGATCCTACAAATCCTCTGGGAGGACAGACGCACCAATATTAGCGTCCTCGACCAGGCCAACATCGCCAGCATCAAAGCACTGACCACACATGATCAGCTCTGCTGGGCAGGCCACATAGTTCGCATGCCAGACATGAGACTCCCAAAGCAAGCACTCTATTCGGAACTCCTTCACGGTAAATGAGTCAAAGGTGGGTACCATCAAAGCCTCCCTGATAAAGTGCAACATCCCCACCGACACCTGGGAGATCCTGGCCAAAGACCGCCCTAAGTGGAGGAAGCGCATCCGGGAGGGCGCTGAGCACCTCGAGTCTCGTCACTGAGAGCATGCAGAAATCAAGCGCAGGCAGCGGAAAGAGCGTGCAGCAAACCTGTCCCACCCACCCCTTCCTTCAACGACTATCTGCCCCACCTGTGACAGAGACTGTGGTTCTCATATTGGACTGTATAGCCACCTAAGAACTCATGTTAAGAGTGGAAACAAGACTTCCTCGATTCTGAGGGACTGCCTATGATGATGACGACTAACTCTAAATTAATTTGTTGTGAGAAAGGTTACTATCTACTTTGAAACATGTAAAAGTTACTATATCTAAAGTGTAATAAGGATAATTTAATGTTGCCAAATAGAAAGAAAGTGCTTAAAACAGTTATCCTGATCAGGATTAGTCTTCAGAACTAATCGATTCTATTAGAACTTAAGTTATAAAGACACCACTAATTAAAATCCACAATATTATGCACAAGTGATTAATTGCTTATATCATACTCCTTATTCTGCGATTCTTAACGAGATATTATAGTATTTAGAATAACCAATGTCATGTCTCTGTTAAAAGAGCAGTCAGACTTAAGTATTTGCACAATGATATCGCAAATGTTACTTCCAGGTTAATTTTGCCAAAAAATTTAGCATGAAATATTTGACAATGATAGTTTACCATTGAAGGCATCATTTATAGGAGCAAATAATGTGTACTCATTATCTTCTGTGAGAGCAGCAGAAACTCCAGTTTCCTTCACTAAGTCATAAAACGTGGTCTGTTTGCCGTTTGTCAGCTCCAAGACCTGCATGGCTTTAAATGCAACAAGGAATAGGTTATTCGTGATGGTCCATTTTATCAGTAGTATATCAGAGGTTCTTTAATGGAACCAAGCTTGTATTAAAAACAATCAATCATTCTGCTCAATAAACAATTGTATTAATCTAGCTGTCGGATTCAAATCATTGGGTAATATATGAATGACTATTGATATTTTCTCTTAGAGATCTGTAAGTTTCCATCTTTCATCTCTGTCGTTATCAGTACAGAGTTATTATGTGATCTAGTCACATATACACTTCGTTATTTTTCAACTCTCAGACCTCTGTACACACCCAACGTTTGAATGATGTGCTCATTTCACTTGACCTGTAATACCACATTAACATCACTCTAATGGCAAATGTGGCACTAAAAGATATTGTAGATCTACCAGCACAGTATCATTTAACTGTGCCAGCACAAATAAGACCTGCTGATAGTTACTTATTATGTCAGCTCTGATTAATCCACTGCATCAGTGCCATAATGTGAACTTAATAACTGGTTCCAACCTAACTTTCCAGGTCAACAAACAATGCGTGAGTGTGTAACTTTAATTCGTTTGGGCGAGTTTATACTGGCCGTGCACCCTGGGTGGTCTAACTTGCTCAGTGGTTTGGAGCAGCACTACAGATACAGATCTGATACATTGTCATCAGCACAGTGTACCTACACTTATAGTAAATGCCCAATATAATTGAGGCATCTTAAAAAAAACTGTAAACTGCGCCTCCGCAATCAGGACTCGTACAAGCAGAATTTAATAGCAGTATAGGGAATCCGAGCACCTAACTACCCAACAAGAATTATTTTTAGGAACATAGGAGCAGGATTAGGCCATTCAACCCCTCGAGACCTGTTCCGCCATTCAATGAGATCATGGCTGATCTGCGACCTAACTCCATTTACCCGCCTTAGCCTCATATCTCTCAATATCTTTGGTTACCAAAAATCTATAGTCTCAGATTTAAAATTAAGTTGATGACCTCACATTTGCCTACATTGAAATCCATTTGCCACAGTTTTACCCATTCACTTAGAGGAAATTCCACACAAATACAAGAGATGAATACCCATATTTATAGTGACAAAATCAGGAAAATTAAACAAATAATAGTGAATACACATGAAACATTTTTCTGCTCATTTAAATATATTGTAGTTTAAAGGATTATGATTTTTCAGATGATTGAATATTGTTCTAATAAAACATCTTTGGCAATTTAATGACTGAGTATTATACAAATATTATACAAATAGGGTCGTATTAATCTTCCTAATGATATAGCTTTCTAGTATAATAGTCTCACTGGGCTTCCAATAGCTGTAATAGTTATTTGAACGTGTAACACACACATTTGAAATGATGCATTGCTCCATTGAACACCATTGTGTTAAATATATTCTTCTGCAATACACTTGCTCTTTTTTCAAACATTTCATTATTCCACAATTTGAGTGTCTGTGCTGATGAGCTGTACGATTAAATGGAAATTGTATGTCTCTGTGAATGTTGGGGAATTATATAACCGGACTTGGATGTGATGACCCTTATTATTCTGCTTGGCTTTAATTCCATACATGCCATCAAATCAGTTCCTCCACTGGAGAAAATGTGGCACTAAAACTCACTGTAGGTTTACTCGTGCAGTATCACACTTAACTGGGCTAGCAGTAATAACACCTAGCCACGGTAATGGTTTCACAATGGATTTTCATTGTGTCAGCTCCAACTGATTCACTGCATCAGTGCCATTGTGTATACTTAATAACTGGTATAAGTCTAACTTTGGGGTAAAGTGTTACCCCCATTCTAAGGATATTTGCATTTTTATAAACAAGGGTGATTTCAGCATCTTCTGCTTCATGAATTAATTCCCAGGACTAAAGCAGATATTTTCAAATTGGTACAAACTCCCAGTTTTGCTCCTTATACAGTAAGCACTAATTTTTGTAAGAAAGGTATAGAACTTTTACATAGAAACATAGAAAATAGGTGCAGGAGTAGGCCATTCAGCCCTTCGAGCCTGCACCGCCATTCAATAAGATCATGGCTGATCATTCCCTCAGTACCCTAGTTTCAAACTAGCTGAAATGAATTTATTGTGCTTAACTCTTATTCAATTGTCAAAAGCTACACGTGCAATAAAGTTTCTTTGGAAAGTGTACAAGGAAGAGAAGATGTACATATAATGTAACTATTTACCTGCATCTGGAATCAGCACTTTATCGATTAAGTGAATCACACCATTACTTGTCACAATGTCTTTGCGATTGACCATCTTCTGTCCATTAACAGTAAGACTATCACCATCACATCCAATCTCTATATGTGTTCCTTCCAAGGTAGCATACGTTGATCCAGACATGATGGCTTCTGAACACTGGACAGAGTTGAGAATGTGGTAGTTCAGCATTGCTGCAAGAAAATAACAATATATTTATGTCGACAAACTGACTAGATCACATTCAAACTCTGATACGCAAGCCCGGATTTTTAACTTGGGGGTGTGGGCCCAAAGAGGGTGGCAATCATATGGAACATGAGGCCTGGGAGATTTTAATTCTGAGTCCCAGAAAAATATTCCGATACTGACTCCCACTCAAAGCTGTCTGGAATTACATCACTGCTGGTGGGTGGCAGGTGAAATTTGTGGGGGGGTCAGACCGCTGCCAGGGACCTAGGAAACTGGTCCTCAACAATATAAGTCAGGAATGGGGAGAAGGATTGGTATAGTCCTGGATCGGGTTAGTCCAGGATCTAGAAGAAACCCAAGATATGACTTATCTGGGCCTTTTGTGGTCAGGTTCATGTCCACCACCAGATTTTGCTGAAGGGACCGAGACTGGGCAGGGTGTAGTCAGGCCTGTGTAAAATGGTGCCATTGGGGGGCAACTTTGCCATTTAAATTAGGACCTTGCTCCTCTGGGGCGGGAGACCATTCTGTACCTGAATTCAGGCAGGTGTGGGAACATATTTGGAATGTGATATTAACCCCCACCTGCACTGATCCTGCCGAGCCGGAGGCAGGGCAGAGATTGGGGATGGAAGGTGGGGATTGGGAATGGAGGCAGGGGCGATTAAAATTAAACAGGCCTATTATTTCAATCAAAGCCAATAGAAAGGTAATAAATGTAGAGCACATATGCAGTGGATTCCACTTCTAATCGTACCCAATTCAGCTGCCAAATTGGTGACATCAGGTAGAGTATGGTATGGCAAGAAATGGTTTAAAGCCAAAAATGCAAAAAGCGATATACCAACTGAACTAAAAATAAAAATTAAAGTCAATAGAAATGAAATCAGGAGGAATGTATAATGGGTAGCTGAATTGATTGGTAGATTTTGCCAATTCATTTCTACCTCCTGTTGGGGAATTGAGAAATAATAATCAAACTGAACTGTATAACTATAACTGGTCATGGAGCAACAGGCTTCCTAGGGACAACAGGAGAGATGGAATAGTAGACTGGCTATGAGCGAGGGGGAGGGATGAGTTATGTTCCATTCCAGATGTCTTTTCATCATCTGCAAGGAATGCCTGTGCAAGGAAATATGTGACTGAAACAACATCGACATGAATGATTAATATATAATTTTAGTGATTAATGCAACAAATAGAAGCAGAGGGATCAATTAACCATAGTATAGAATGGATGTCTGTTATAATTTAGGTAAATAAGCTATCCTTGGGAAGGTCTGGAGACAGCTAAATCATGAAGTCTGGAGGTAATTAATCATAGGCGGTCCCTCGAAACGAGGATGACTTGCTTCCACGCCAAAAAGAGGATGAGTTCACAGGTGTTTCAATGAAGGACCCGAACTACATCTGGAGGGTAATTAATCATGAGGGAGCTGGACAGGTTAGAAGTCCGAAAGAGAGAAACCCGCACTACCTTGGTGCTGCATATATTGATCACCTATGCTGTATGAATATAGTCTGTTCTGTGTGCTGAACGAATGCTGTGCACGTCTTACTAGAAGCGTGTGGCTGACAAGCATAGAACGAAGCGGTTGACTCAACGCCGCCGAGGCTGCCTGTCCCTTTAACTGCTACAGCTGTCCATCTCCTGCAGCAGCAGCCACTTCCCTCCCCTCCAGCGGAGGGGTGCCAAGTGTAGGCAGGAATTTAACCGAGAGGCTTTTCACGAGCATTAGCTGAGTGGGTGCAAAGCTTGCCAAACCACACTTGGGGCTCAATTTACCTCTTTGCTGATTTTTGGTGCCCAGAAGGATGTGTGGTCGATTTTTTTGTGTCCATTTGTGCCGGAAAAAAAATTGTGACTGTCGCCAAAGAATTATTTGAATATGGCGAAGCACTCTCTGAAGTTAGTCTGGGGGGGGGTGGAACTTCAAGTCTACTCCAAAAACACTCTGGGCATGTGTGAAAAGCTGAAGTTACCAGGGCAACCAGAGACGCTGAAGCAAGCTGAAGCTCGCTCCTGTATTTGAATTGTTGATTTTGGCGCTGCGTAACCTGTCCTTTAACATTGGGGGTGGAGCCTAAGACCTGCGCCAAAAATATCGGGTTGCCAGGGTAACGAGGGACACACTGCAGGCTGAGTGTGAAACATACAACATATTCTGGCCAGCTCACAGCAACCTGCACAAGCACCTTGCACATTGCAGCAGCTTACCAGCATTAAATTATTAAAGAGTTTATGTCAAAAGTCTATCCCCTCTCCCCCCGCCCCCCAATCCCACTCCCGGTGTCGGTTGCCGCTCCTAGCCCTGGCCGAAAGGCCTCCTTCCCCCCTCCTCCCAGTGCCAGTTGTTGCTGCAAGCCCTGGCCAAAAGGCTTCCCTCCCCTCCCGGTGCCAGATGCCGCTCCTAACCCTGACCGAAAGACCTGCTTCCCTCTCTCCTCTCTCCTCTCTCCCCCTCTCTCCTCTCCCCCCCCACCCCCAACCCCCCCCCCCCCCCCCCGCCACCATTCTCTCCTCTCCTCCTCTCTCTCCCTCCCTGCTGCTGCTGTCCCGACCTTGGAACTGCATCTGCTGTGCTGGTTCTCTTATCTGCGCCGATTTTGTTAACTGCCCAGAAGGTTTTTCCAGAGTGGTCACATACACCGTCCTAAGAAAAATTGGAGTAAATCGGAGCTGGCCAAACTTGCTTAAATGGCCAGAATTGGCGCGGGTGGCAGGTTACGCCTCAATGAGGTAAAAAAAATTGTAGCCGAATAAAATTCTACCTAATTGAATTACACTAGCTCAGAAACTTTGGGGAAACTTGGAGATTTGAATTTACTCAAAAGAAACGGTACACGCCAAAAAAACGCCGCAGATAATTGGGAAAAATTGAGTCCTAAGTCTCTGGCATACATAAAGCCATTTGCTTGCAGAATCCCCAAAGACTATTCTGACATTTATGGGACAATAAAGATGCAAGTAGCTAATTACATTCTTCAAACTATGTTTACATAGCATCAGGACTGGATTTATGACCAACAGGATGCTATGTTATTTTTAAAAACCCTTTGCAGACTGAAAACACATTGGGATACACATTAAGCGACAGTCTAAAACGAATGATAGCGAGTCAGCGGCCTGTTTTACACCTCCCCGAGTTATATTTCCATTGACTTCAATGGATAGCTGACTCGATATCACCCATTTTACACTATTGTACAAAGTCAAGATCCATGCCCTTGTGCCTATTCGGCCAGCAAACTGTTTTAACATATCTGAAATGCAAATACAGAGACAAACTGAAACAAACTGTGGAATGCGGGCAGAGCGTCAAACATAAAGGATAATCCAAATATTTGCTTTGAGCTAACTGACCTGTGCTCAGTCATTTATTGCATTACACATCAGTTAACAAAGTACCTTTTAGTGCCACAGGGTCACTCAGGATGCGTTCCAGCACCTCTTGTGAAAGTTTATCGAAGGCTTCATTGGTTGGAGCAAAGACTGTGTAATGTCCATCTTTGCCAAGGATTTCAAGCAACCCTGAGGCAGTGGCAGCCGCCTAAAGGGAAGGAACATTAGATGGTATCCAATAAGTTAGAATTCGTGACATTTTAGGATTCGGCATATAAACATTCATCCAAGTGTTTTAATGATCCACTATGCAAATATAGCTATGTGATAAAAACAAGTTGAGCCACCAGAATTGTGCAATTTTTTTTTAGAATTTTCATTAAGATAAACGATCTTCAGGCATGTACATTGATAAAATAAATGACACCTCCAGTTAACAGTCCAATGACAAATATAGATGGCAAAATAGTCTCTGGGATGGCCCAATTTAAAGTTAAATGGCCACGTTTTTAATTACTTGATTAGTTTTAACTTACAAACCTGTATAAATTGAGCAAAACCAAAAGGAAAATTGGAATGAAGAACCATGACCCTGCACATTAAGAACCACTAAAGAAGTTTGAAAAGCCACAAACTATGAGGTCTACCCCTTTAAACTGCTGTGAGCCTTTAAATCCATTCTGCAATAGGCAACCTCCCAATCAGACATTTGCAATGCCAAGAGTTCATCTCCACTTTGTTAATGGGGCTGACTCCAGAACTACAAGAGGTGTCAGCTCACTAAAGCTGAGACAGCTGGTTTTCACGGTCAGTTAACTGCTTGTTGAACATTAGCAGAATAGAGAAATATAGGCGCAAAAGCAAAATACTGTGGGTGCTGGAATCTGAAATAAAAACAGAAAATGCTGGAAATGCTCAGCATGTCAGGCAGGAGAAACAGAGTTAACGTTTCAGGTCGATGACCCTTCATCAGAACTGAATATAGGTGTATGTGTTTACAAGTGATAGTGGCATGGCATGTGATGTTATTGGTATTTAGGTGATAGGTGAACATAATGGTCCACCTAGCCTCTTCCCATCATCAGTGATGTATGATTTCCATGATGTGCAACCACATTGGGTATAGGAACAAGAGTTACTCCATTGACTAGGTCATTGTAAGCATCAATATTACTGGCTCCAAATTTCATTGGGTTGTGATCCCAACAGGCATCCCAGGCTTATGCCTTATGGTGTTGTACAATGCTAATCTTGCCAGAATTTATAGGATAGGTGGGAAGTTATCTCGTCTTAACTATTGGATTATTGTGCTAGGTTACTCAGGTTTTCAGGCAGAACAGTAAGCATTTAGTCTACAAACATTTAAACCTAATAATGCTTGAATACTTTCTGTGTAACTGAAGGTTTACAATAAACACCAACAACTTCAATAATTGTCACTATTTAATGCGCTGACAGTCAGAAGTGAATACCCCTTCATTTTGTTGTACAATGATGACACTTACCCTGAGAGATGAAAGCTCATCAGTTCCTTCAATGACATCCTCTATGGTGTTACCAACTGCTGTGATAACGCGGTCAATGACATGCACAATACCATTGGTGGCAATCTGGTTTGCATAAATTACTCTAGCACAGTTCACTGTAACAATCTGCAAAAGGACAAAAAGGAAGAAATATATTCAGTCAGGTTTTACAATTGGTAGATTTTTTTAAACTCATAGTATACAAACATTTTGAACCTAAATTGCAAGACTGCTGATAATTGAACACATCCAGGAATATTATAAAGGTTACATTTGTATAGCTGAAGTATACAAGAGTATTTTCCAGATATAACTTCAATCTTCTTCCACTCCCTTTCCTCCATGCTCGGGGGCCGGAGGTGTGATTGGGGGTTGGAGGTGGAAGGGCAGAAGGCCAGAGGGTCAGGGGCAGATTGGAGGCTTCGGGCGAGGGTCAGAGGCCTCGGGGGCAGTTCAGACGGGTCGGGGTATCCAACCACGATGGGTTGGCGAGGCAGGGATGTTGGATCCAGCAGGTAAGTAGAAAGACACTTACCTCCTGGATCTAGTAGTCCCCGCCTCCCTTTAACTAACGAGTTCTCTGAGGCCTGGAAAACCTGGCCAGCCAAAGTTACATTTGAAATGGTGGATCATGAAGCACGAGCCTCGTTATACTTAAATGGCAAACCACCTCCTGGGACCAGGTTGGCTGTCCAATCCCACTCCCCACCCCGCTCCCCACCTGTCCCGCCTCTGTTAAAACCGGAAGTGGGTGGGTTGGAGGCGGGTTGGGGGTCAGGATTCTCTTTTTTTTAACCCTTTAACCTCCTACCCGACCCCAACCCACCCATTTTTGGGGGTTAAAATTCCCCCCCGTAATCTTTAATTATGTTATCCTGCAGTCATCTTTTTCTTTGCTGTTTTATTATATTAATCAATACTCCCATAGATCCCAACTCCTATTGTAATTAGTAAATTCATCGAATCGTTTTTAAAGTATTTCTTCAAAAACAGCTGAAAAGCTGCGACTCATATGTTGAGCTGCAGCAGATATCACGGGGGTAAAGTTTATGAATTAGCACTCCTGTCGTGACAAGAGAACATGTCAAGAATTTTGGCTCAGAGGTCATTCATTTAATGGATGGGACATTGTGTGGGCTGCACTGACCTGTGCACCTGAATTTCTGATATGTACTCCCACTAAGCAAAGCTCTGCTCCAGGAGTACTGATTCGTAAAATCTACCCCTGCATTTGCTGCACACAGACATTCCTGAGCAGCCAATACTGCAGTGAGGGGCCAGCTGGTGGGAGGTTTCCTTTGTTCAATATTTGTAATAAGTCATAAGCATATTCTTTATTTATGATTTCAGTACAGATAGAAAACAAAGGAAATCTTGCCCTAGAGTTTACATAGCAGGCTGTTCTCGGGGTGAAGGATGCTCGAAAACCTCCCAAAAAGCATAATTGTGTCTTTAAAAAAAGGCTATTTTTGCATTTACAGTATATCTCTAATATATAATTGGTTTCATAAAATGGGAGCTGCCCAGGGATCTCAATGGATAAGTAGACTGTTAAAGTGTCATAAAGACAAGGAATGTTCCAGGTTCCATCCCTCCTTTCTATTAAGTGAGTTGATGTATCGTGGCAATGGTATGGGTGCTGTAAGGTTCAAAAATCCACGGCCGCATTTTATTGGAATACCCTAAGGACAAGTAAACTAAAAGGGATTGTCTTATTCATTTTAAATGAATATTTTTGGCCAAGTCAAACCCTCAAACCAGACAGGCTGGGAAATGTGTGGACGGATACAGACATTGTGGAGTCTGGCTCACAAGTGAGACAGAGGCACTGGCCAATGGGGGAAAAGTGCATTCTGGCAGGCCAATCAGGGGTCGAGTCGGGCCTGAAGCAGGGAAATCCTCAACCAATGGGGCTACTCGGCCCAGTTTGAAAATATGACTCACCCATAATCAAATTATGAATGTGGACCATTATCTACCGAATTAATATGGACAATAGCCCGGAGATCACTGTGGTAATTGACTCCCGGGACATTACAATGGACCAACAGACGTTGAGGCACCAATGTGCACTGAAACAATACATCTGTGCTCACACTTACCTGTGACATCTTCTGATTACATTTTGGAGTCTGGCTCAAAAGCGAGATAGAAGCACTGGCCAATGGGGGAAAAGTGCATTCTGGAAGGCCAATCAGGGGTCAAGTTGGGCCTGAAGCGGGGAAATCCTCAACCAATGGGCACTACCCGGCCCAGTTTGAATATAGTTGGAAAAGCAGCTGGAGGAGTAGGACCTACAGAACCACAGACAAACAACAGAGGCCACCCAAAGACCCCCATAATTGGGCAGAGCAAAAAAACCCTACAGTGCAACAATTGATGACAGCACTCATGGGCTAGGAAGGGGTAAAACCAACTCAGGATTCTGCTCCTGATCCTAGTAATGACCACTCCTGAAGTGCAGGCACGTGAATGTCAAATGAAAGGCAGTGATGGTCTCCGAAGTCGATACTCAGCAACACTGACTGTAAAGGCTCACATATCATAAATGGGCATTTGGGTGAGGGTTTGGACCTCAGCGAGATTCAGTAGTTTAAGGAAAGAAGAAAGATAATGAAGCAGTCCATGCCCACATATAGCAAGACCTGGACAACAACCAGGCTAGGGTTGTTGAAGTGGCAAGTAACATTCGCGCCACACAAGTGCTAGGCAATGACCATCTCCAACACGAGAGAGTCTAACCACCAGCCCTTGACATTCAACGTCTTTACCATCATCGAATACCCCACCATCAACATTATGGGCATCATCATTGACCAGAAACATTTATGCTAACTTATTTTATACTGAAGGCTGACATGCTTCAAAAGTGCTGAAAAGTGTAAAACTGAGTATAGGCCACAAACCTACCCCATTTGGATAGTGATTAATGAGGAGGCCGAGGTCATTGTACATAGACACAACAGTCATTCCATCCTTCATATCCTTTGTCAATAAGCGATAGTTCACCATATGGTAACGTAAAGCATTGAGGAGTTCAATGTTCACATTGCTTAGCAGTGCATCACGAATCTCCTGATAAGGAACACAAGGCAATGTCAGTTACTTAACTATTCCTTTGTGCCTACAATCTACAATGCTATTTACAAATAGATAATATTATATATAAGACTAAAACTTCATAATTGAATTAATACCATAAATTATCACAGACTATTTGTAGGATCTTACAAATATTCATAATTAAATGTCACGTAAGTTAAATGTCGAGGAGGCGGGAGCTCGGAGCAGCGCGAGTCCGGGGTCGGCGAGAGGCCTATAAAGGCCAGCGGGAGCTCGGAGCAGTCAGTCGAGGAGGCGGGAGCTCGGAGCAGCGCGAGTCCGGGGTCGGCGAGAGGCCTATAAAGGCCAGCGGGAGCTCGGAGCAGTCAGTCGAGGAGGCGGGAGCTCGGAGCAGCGCGAGTCCGGGGTCGGCGAGAGGCCTATAAAGGCCAGCGGGAGCTCGGAGCAGTCAGTCGAGGAGGCGGGAGCTCGGAGCAGCGCGAGTCCGGGGTCGGCGAGAGGCCTATAAAGGCCAGCGGGAGCTCGGAGCAGCGCGAGTCCGGGGTCGGCAAGAGGCCTATAAAGGCCAGCGGGAGCTCGGAGCAGCGCGAGTCCGGGGTCGGCAAGAGGCCTATAAAGGCCAGCGGGAGCTCGGAGCAGCGCGAGTCCGGGGTCGGCGAGAGGCGTACCGGTGCAGCTACAGGGAGAAGGCAAAAAAACAAAGGTGACGTCACAGCCTAGGGGGTAAGTGATTGGCTGGTGATTGGTGAGTAGTTTTTCTTTTTCTTCTTATATTGGTCAGTAACTTTTAACATTGTTATTACCAGTTTAAGTGTATCTAAGGGTTAAGACATGGCAGGAGAGCTCGGTCGGGTGTTGTGCTCCTCCTGTACCATGTGGGAACTCAGGGACGCTTCCGGTGTCCCTGACGACTATGTGTGCGGGAAGTGTATCCGCCTCCAGCTCCTGACGGTCCGCGTTACGGAATTGGAGCTGAAGGTGGATTCACTCTGGAGCATCCACGATGCTGAGAATGACGTGAGTATCACGTGTAGTGAGTTGGTCTTACCGCAGGGAAAGGGTCCACAGCCAGATAGGGAATGGAAGACCAGCAGGAAGAGTAGAGCAAGGAAGGTAGTGCAGGGGTCCCCTGCGGTCATCCCCCTGCAAAACAGATACACCGCTTTGGGTACTGTTGAGGGGAATGACTCATCAGGGGAGGGCAGCAGCAGCCAAGTTCATGGCACCGTGGCTGGCTCTGCTGCACAGGAGGGCAAGAAAAAGAGTGGGAGAGCGATAGTGATAGGGGATTCAATTGTGAGGGGAATAGATAGGCGTTTCTGCGGCCGCAACCGAGACTCCAGGATGGTATGTTGCCTCCCTGGTGCAAGGGTCAAGGATGTCTCGGAGCGGGTGCAGGACATTCTGAAATGGGAGGGAGAACAGCCAGTTGTCGTGGTGCACATTGGTACCAACGACATAGGCAAAAAAAGGGATGAGGTCCTACGAAACGAATTTAAGGAGCTAGGAGCTAAATTAAAAAGTAGGACCTCAAAAGTAGTAATCTCGGGATTGCTACCAGTGCCACGTGATAGTCAGAGTAGGAATCGCAGGATAGCGCAGATGAATACGTGGCTTGAGCAGTGGTGCAGCAGGGAGGGATTCAAATTCCTGGGGCATTGGGACCGGTTCTGGGGGAGGTGGGACCAGTACAAACCGGACGGTCTGCACCTGGGCAGGACTGGAACCAATGTCCTCGGGGGAGTGTTTGCTAGTGCTGTTGGGGAGGATTTAAACTAATATGGCAGGGGGATGGGAACCAATGCAGGGAGACAGAGGGAAACAAAAAGGAGCCAAAAGCAAAAGACAGAAAGGAGATGAGGAAAAGTGTAGGGCAGAGAAACCCAAGGCAAAGAACAAAAAGGGCCACTGTACAGCAAAATTCTAAAAGGACAAAGGGTGTTAATAAAACAAGCCTGAAGGCTTTGTGTCTTAATGCAAGGAGTATCCGCAATAAGGTGGATGAATTAATTGTGCAAATAGATGTTAACAAATATGATGTGATTGGGATTACGGAGACGTGGCTCCAGGATGATCAGGGCTGGGAACTCAACATTCAGGGGTATTCAACATTCAGGAAGGATAGAATAAAAGGAAAAGGAGGTGGGGTAGCATTGCTGGTTAAAGAGGAGATTAATGCAATAGTTAGGAAAGACATTAGCTTGGATGATGTGGAATCTATATGGGTAGAGCTGCAGAACACCAAAGGGCAAAAAACGTTAGTAGGAGTTGTGTACAGACCTCCAAACAGTAATAGGGATGTTGGGGAGGGCATCAAACAGGAAATTAGGGGTGCATGCAATAAAGGTGTAGCAGTTATAATGGGTGACTTTAATATGCACATAGATTGGGCTAGCCAAACTGGAAGCAATACGGTGGAGGAGGATTTCCTGGAGTGCATAAGGGATGGTTTTCTAGACCAATATGTTGAGGAACCAACTAGGGGGGAGGCCATCTTAGACTGGGTGTTGTGTAATGAGAGAGGATTAATTAGCAATCTCATTGTGCGAGGCCCCTTGGGGAAGAGTGACCATAATATGGTGGAATTCTGCATTAGGATGGAGAATGAAACAGTAAATTCAGAGACCATGGTCCAGAACTTAAAGAAGGGTAACTTTGAAGGTATGAGGCGAGAATTGGCTAGGATAGATTGGCGAATGATACTTAGGGGGTTGACTGTGGATGGGCAATGGCAGACATTTAGAGACCGCATGGATGAAGTACAACAATTGTACATTCCTGTCTGGCGTAAAAATAAAAAGGGGAAGGTGGCTCAACCGTGGCTATCTAGGGAAATCAGGGATAGTATTAAAGCCAAGGAAGTGGCATACAAATTGGCCAGAAATAGCAGCGAACCTGGGGACTGGGAGAAATTTAGAACTCAGCAGAGGAGGACAAAGGGTTTGATTAGGACAGGGAAAATGGAGTACGAGAAGAAGCTTGCAGGGAACATTAAGGCGGATTGCAAAAGTTTCTATAGGTATGTAAAGAGAAAAAGGTTGGTGAAGACAAACGTAGGTCCCCTGCAGTCAGAATCAGGGGAAGTCATAACGGGGAACAAAGAAATGGCGGATCAATTGAACAAGTACTTTGGTTCGGTATTCACTAAGGAGGATACAAACAACCTTCCGGATATAAAAGGGGTCAGAGGGTCTAGTAAGGAAGAGGAACTGAGGGAAATCTTTATTAGTCGGGAAATTGTGTTGGGGAAATTGATGGGATTGAAGGCAGATAAATCCCCAGGGCCTGATGGCCTGCATCCTAGAGTACTTAAGGAGGTGGCCTTGGAAATAGCGGATGCATTGACAGTCATTTTCCAACATTCCATTGACTCTGGATCAGTTCCTATGGAGTGGAGGGTAGCCAATGTAACCCCACTTTTTAAAAAAGGAGGGAGAGAGAAAACAGGGAATTATAGACCGGTCAGCCTGACCTCAGTAGTGGGTAAAATGATGGAATCAATTATTAAGGATGTCATAGCAGTGCATCTGGAAAATGGTGACATGATAGGTCCAAGTCAGCATGGATTTGTGAAAGGGAAATCATGCTTGACAAATCTTCTGGAATTTTTTGAGGATGTTTCCAGTAAAGTGGACAAAGGAGAACCAGTTGATGTGGTATATTTGGACTTTCAGAAGGCTTTCGACAAGGTCCCACACAAGAGATTAATGTGCAAAGTTAAAGCACATGGGATTGGGGGTAGTGTGCTGACGTGGATTGAGAACTGGTTGTCAGACAGGAAGCAAAGAGTAGGAGTAAACGGGTACTTTTCAGAATGGCAGGCAGTGACTAGTGGAGTGCCGCAAGGTTCTGTGCTGGGGCCCCAGCTGTTTACATTGTACATTAATGATTTAGACGAGGGGATTAAATGCAGTATCTCCAAATTTGCGGATGATACTAAGTTGGGTGGCAGTGTGAGCTGCGAGGAGGATGCTATTAGGCTGCAGAGTGACTTGGATAGGTTAGGTGAGTGGGCAAATGCATGGCAGATGAAGTATAATGTGGATAAATGTGAGGTTATCCACTTTGGTGGTAAAAACAGAGAGACAGACTATTATCTGAATGGTGACAGATTAGGAAAAGGGAAGGTGCAACGAGACCTGGGTGTCATGGTACATCAGTCATTGAAGGTTGGCATGCAGGTACAGCAGGCGGTTAAGAAAGCAAATGGCATGTTGGCCTTCATAGCGAGGGGATTTGAATACAGGGGCAGGGAGGTGTTGCTACAGTTGTACAGGGCCTTGGTGAGGCCACACCTGGAGTATTGTGTACAGTTTTGGTCTCCTAACTTGAGGAAGGACATTCTTGCTATTGAGGGAGTGCAGCGAAGGTTCACCAGACTGATTCCCGGGATGGCGGGACTGACCTATCAAGAAAGATTGGATCAATTGGGCTTGTATTCACTGGAGTTCAGAAGAATGAGAGGGGACCTCATAGAAACGTTTAAAATTCTGACGGGTTTAGACAGGTTAGATGCAGAAAGAATGTTCCCAATGTTGGGGAAGTCCAGAACCAGGGGTCACAGTCTGAGGATAAGGGGTAAGCCATTTAGGACCGAGATGAGGAGAAACTTCTTCACCCAGAGAGTGGTGAACCTGTGGAATTCTCTACCACAGAAAGTAGTTGAGGCCAATTCACTAAATATATTCAAAAGGGAGTTAGATGAAGTCCTTACTACTCGGGGGATCAAGGGTTATGGCGAGAAAGCAGGAAGGGGGTACTGAAGTTTCATGTTCAGCCATGAACTCATTGAATGGCGGTGCAGGCTAGAAGGGCTGAATGGCCTGCTCCTGCACCTATTTTCTATGTTTCTATGTTTCTATGAACAGAGAAATATTTTTGATTCATGCCAAGTTTTTGTTTAAGGCCTTAGCTTTTTTCAGTATCGTATTTACCCTGATGTTTTGCTTCCTAGTTCGTTCTCTCTTCCTCCCACACCCCAGCACAGCCACTGCCTCAGCACAGTCTTTCTTCAGCCGAAGTGGCAGTGGATTGATTCACAATCTGAACAGACGTTTTTAATTCTGTAAGTTTTATGTTTTTTTTCAAAGGAGTCTTTCTTACTTTAAGGAGTGACTTTCTCAGGTGGAACACCTACATTGCAGTGTGGCTCATCACGCCTAGTGATTACTTTTATCAGCTAGCGGTGGAATTCAAACTATAGCCACAGCTGTTCAAATTGACTGTCCTCAGCTAGCTTGTAATTTACAAAGGATTACATAGGATACCTGGCACAGAAACAGGCCATTCGGCCAAGCCAGCCCATGCCGGCATTTATGCTCCACCGTCTCCTCCCGTCTTTCCTCATCTAAATCTATCAGCAAAACCCTCTATCCCCTTCTGCCTCGTATGCTTGTCGAGCCTCATTACTAACATTATTAAAAATGCGTCTGTACTAGTTGCCTCAACTACTCCCTGCAGTAGCGAGTTCCACATTCTCACCACGCCCTGGGTAGAGAAGTTTCTTCTGAATTCTCTATTGGATCTCTTGGTGACTATCTTATATTTATGCTCTTCTCCACAAGTGGAAACACTCTCTCTGCATCCACTCCATCAAAACCTTGTCATCTTTGCACAACTTTATTGATCTTATTGGCTGTTGAAAAGGACCGTTTCTCTTGCAAATGATTTCTAGACAACTTACAGCATCCAGCAGCGTCCAGGCTTCATTACTTGGTGCAAAGAAAGTGAAAGATCCAACTCCTTCAATCTCTTTTCTTAGATTAGATCTGTCTGCATAACTCTGTGTGCTTCGAGCACCCACAATACCCAAAGTACCATAGACATGGTCAATAGGGGCAACTAGAAAGAAAAATAAACAAGGAAGTGTTTTAGTCAAAGCTAATCTTCGTAGGAATATACACCAGTAAACAGAATGTATGCCTTTGGAGTTTTTTTACATTACGAAACTGACTTCTGGCTTGCACAATATTATACTAATAATACAAAGTGTCACCATATCACCAATTTCATGATGGGCATTCCCAGTACTGTAGTAACAGTGCTGAGAGTTGGGATAACACTGTCGAAGTGGAAGAAGCTGGGCAGCCAATATAAGATTAATTTGGGACTACACAATGTTTATCTACTTTCCCTGGCAGAGATTTTGAGGCAGGGTCTGACAGGCAGTGCACTATACCTTTCCTGGTATTGTAAAGTGTACCATCTGGTTGCCTTTTCCATAAGTCTCTTAAAATTTCATTGGCTGTGAACTGCTTCAGTTACATCATGTCAAATGCTTAGTAATGTTGGAAAGTGTCATTCCAAATGTTGTGTTCTACAGTGACTCACTGTTACTCACTGAAGTGCAAATGATGCATTTATTGCTTCATTCACATTGGATCAAGGATATCTATTCATGGAGCATGCTTTTTTGAATGTGTCTGACACATATTCCACCAAAACTCTGGGGTGAATTTGAACATTTTGGTGTGCTGGGAATGGGGGTCCCGGTAATGGCAGGAAACCCGGAAGACTTGGTTTCCTTGGATGCAGTGGAGATTTAACGCCACAGCGTGCACCTTACATTATTGACTAAGAGGTCAGCCTGATTGACAGGCTTGGCCTCCAGTCGGGCGGGGAACACTGGAGATGAGGCCACAGGCCCACCCAGGTAGGTCCAGTCCCCGAGTCTGGCAGTAGATGGTCTGAGCCCCGATTCCGGGTGGTGGTCTGATACCAGGGGTGGGGTACGATTCTCGGGGGGGGGGGGGGGGTGCGGTGGTCCAATCCCGGTTCCGATCCCTGACCTCAGAGGGATCTCTGAACCCAGGGGGGTGAGGTTCTGACCCTGGGGGAGGTGGGAATTTTTTTATGGGGGGAGCGGGTGGTCTGATGGTGGGGAGCTTGGGGAGCTGGGAGGAAGCACTCTTGCTCCTCCTGGCCAACAAGGAATACTCCCCGAAGTTGTCACCTCGATGCAGCTGCTGGGATTCCCTAGCCCCGGGAAACCTGGCTGGCCACAGGAAAGACCGCAGAACAGGTTAAATCCGAGGCTTCCAGCTGCATCAACATATTTAAAATGCCAACCTGCCTCCTGGCAGCGGGTCGACTGCCTGCCCTGTGTCCTCCCTGAGTAAAAGACGGAAGTCGAGGGGATGGAGCCAGCTTCCCAGCATGCTTCTATTTTTGCCCCATTTAGCCCTCCACCTGCACTCCATCCCACCCACTCCCCCATGTTGAAATTACCTCCTGTTGCATCTCTTAAAGCTCGCGTTCTAGTAAAGAATTATATCAGGGAAAAATAACTCATGAAGCAATCCCATTTTGAGACTCATCTCGCTTCATTAACATGGTTTCAAAATGTCTTCAACTGGTAACATTTCAAGTATAATTATTAAGTAGTATAATAAGTGGAATGGAACCAAAACATGCACACACGGAAGTGGAGCAAACAGCTTACGAAGAAGGATTTTGCTGTTACTAGTGATGTATAAACTTACAAGATTGCTATCTTCTTCACAGATGCGAGCAATTGGTTTGAAATTGTTAGACTATGATTGATAGATTGGTTAAACATTATTAAATAACGGTTAATATGGCCATTGGCTATTGCTGTACTATAGCAACAAATGCTCAATGATTAACATGACAAGGCAAGATTTATAAGTTCTCTTTAAATGATTAACAATGTGATTCATCTCCCCTGATGGCTCATCAGGTTTATCCATTGAATAGCTGCACCATGCAGCCTAGGAAGGCTGTCAATGCTGAATATGCTGATCTCAAGTAAGATAGCAACAGGGTATTAAAATTACTTAGAATCATAGAATCATAGAATGGTTACAGCACAGAACGAGGCCATTGTCCATCGAGTCTTGTAAATCTTTTCTGCACCCTCTCTAAGGCCTTCACATCCTTCCTAAAGTGCAGTGCCCAGAATTGGACACAGAACTCCAGTTGAGGCCGAGCCAGTGTTTTATAAAGGTTCATCATACTTTCAGCATCTCTGGCTGCAGAGAGCAGGAAGCAGCAACACTACAGTATCTTTGGGTGGGAAGAGGGGGAGTAGTAAGGTCACTACAATTATCCTCAGTATCTCTGGGTGGGAAAAGGAGGAGCAGTTCTATAATAACAACAACTTGTATTTATATAGCGCCTTTAACGTAGTGAAACGTCCCAAGATGCTTCACAGGAGTATTATCAAATTAAAAAAATTGACACCTGAGCCACATAAGTAGAAATTAGCACAGGTGACCAAAAGCTTGGTCAAAGAGGTATGTTTTAAGGAGCGTCTTGAAGGAGGAAGGAGAGGTAGAGAGGCGGAGAGATTACCCTCAGCATCCCTGGGTGGGGAGAGTGAGCAGCATTAAAGGAACTACAATTACCCTCAGCGTCTCGGGGTGAGGAGAGGAAAATTAGTCAAGTACAAGTGATTACAAGGTGATAATCTCATCATGGGTTGAGCTGAGAGCAAAATTTGGGTGTTATGTAATCATCTTCAGAATCCAGCTTGGAATCATTGCAGATGACATTGGCTTTCTTCCATTTGGCACATGGTTCATGAGGATAATCTTGAACGGTAGAGGAAGCTGATACTTCTATGCTCTGTGTTACTGGTGCGCAATCATGGAGCGTTAGTATACAGGTATATCAACTGAAAATCAACCTTCATTGTCTCATTCAAATCATGTGCCTTCTTAATATTCTGCCAGAATTTTTGTGGGGACAAAGCTTTGTGCAAGGTGTCATCTCATTGCACAGATTGTTAACATCAATCTCATCTTGTCTAAAATGAATCAAATTTTTCGTACAAGGACGATTAAATTCAGTTGATGTTATTTGCAGGATATCTGTTTTCATTGCTGTGTCTAGGGTAATGCTGTAACATATATATAAAACCAACAGTTAGGGGGGTCGAAATTCACCCCTGCTGGAAACGAGTTACACCGACCGCTTTTTCTGTGTTTTCACCGCCGCGGTGGATACGGTGGTCTCTTGTGCGAAATTCAGCTCTTTGTCTTTTTTTTCCGAGTGCAGCGGAAGTCAATCATAATGGAGCCGGAAGTGGAGTATCCGTCATATTAGGGCCGGAAGTGGGAGCGGGCGGAGTGTCTTCCGCTGTCAGTAGCACTGATGACGTCATCACACTGGCATGTCACCATGTCTCTCCCCTTAACTTAAAGGGGACGGCTGCTGCAAGCTCTGCGATTATTTTAGTTAGGTCCACTGGGCAACCAGGGAGGGTTTCGGCCGGGCCAAGAGGGGGTGCCAGGCTGCCTGTTGGCCAAACCAGGGGGCATAGTTGTTGTGCCGATCTGGTAATCGGCCAACAAAACAAAATAAGATGGTGGCCACAGCAGTGCGCCCTCCCCTTTAATGGCGACCGCACTGCCATTTTGCACACACTGCAAACACAGAAAAAACTCGGGGACACCGTGCAGCGGCCGCAAGATTTTTTGGGGGGGAATTTTGCTTGCAGGGTGGGAGATCGGTGGTGCACGCTTTGATGATGCACTTCGGAGGTTTCGGCAGCAGCAGGGCAGAAGTGAGGACCGCCGGGAAAACCATCGAGGAGAATTTCGCGAAGGGCGGCCATTCGACAAAAAATCAGCAGCCGTCGACATCGCTGTGTGACCGCCGCTTTTCGGCGGTAACAGGCCTTATAGGGAGGCTGAATTTCGGCCCCAGGGACTCTAGATTACGTACTCATTTCCATTATCCACAGGTGAGGCCCCTGCATGGTAGCAGATTACGGTGATACCATTGTATGAAGAAAAAATATAATTGGCACGTATTATAATTAAATAAAATTCACTATTTCTCAGTGATTTTGGTATACGCAACAATTAAGATAACAACTAACCTAGTGTTAAAGTTATTAATTCAGGGCATTTTAATTACCTGCTGGACACCCACGTGCTTCATCAAGCCTCATGTAACCTGGGCAGCATTCATATAGGATCATCCTATAATTTAAAAAATTGAAAATAAGAATATAAACTGGCCACAAAATAACCGAGAAGTTGGATAATCATATACTGTTTAAACCTCTACTGAGAACAAACAGGTATTTTGATAATGAGTTATGATTGGATTATTCACAGTTCTGAACATTTAATATACCATTCTCTGTGGCTGGTAGTTCTGTTCACTAGCTTGGTTAATAAATGCAAGACTGTTGCGCACTCAAATAAATACTCTGTCTAACTCGTCAAGTCAGGGGTTCTATTCACAAATCACTGGTGCAAGTTGAACCCTGCTGGAACTCACAGTGCTGATGGATGAAATGAACCTGCAACTGGGTAGCCGGAAATGTGTCTTTTTATTAGTGCAATCCTTCTTGGTTACAACATAAAAAGGTTAAAATTCAGCTTTGTTGTTGGTGCAAAATGGCTGGGTGTGAATTGGCCGCCTATTATACATCCTGCTCAATTATCTGTTCCTTTGAAAGAAAAATTGGGTGGAGTGTATAATGGGTTGGCAATATACTGCTACTTGTTGAATTTTAACCCGAGTCATACACATATACATTGTTGGCATAATATGCAGAAAGCCTAATTCTGTGTGCATGAAATAGTATAGTGATAGGAACTCCACATCTATTGGATAAAGCAGGTTTTAAATGCTACTAACGTTCAACTAAAGATCTCCCAGCATAGCAACACCTACATTAATTTAGGAATCAACACAGGATATAACAGGCCCAAGAATAGTGGTACTCAACATAGCCTGGTGGCCATATGTGTCCCACTTTTCCTTTATTAATGGCCCTCAGCAGAGCCTGTTTGTGAAGGTGCGGTCACTTTTGGGAATAAAGCATAAAGCTTCGCCCACTGGGAGCGCATATCGTAAAATCGCAGGCTCGTTTTCTAAGGTTTCCTGGCCATTCCTCTTAATTGTCTGGAAATTGTATGGAACTTGCTCTCGATTTCCCAGAATATACTCTTGGCAGGCAAAAACTCCCCCTCAAGACCATGAGGCTCAACTAAATCCGGAGTCAGGATTTCATCAGCCAGTTCTTAGTCACAGCTTGTCTAGCTGTAGGATGTAGTTGTTGTGTATAGAAGAACTCCACGAGGCTGAGTACTGTGAGCTAAACTTAGTGTGGCCTTAGTCTTCTGTATTACAACTCCAGAGTGCCTAAACAACATGGCAGCCACCTTTTATACTGGCCCTGCACATGTGTGCAGGTGACCATTAGGACTCCAACAGTCGCACCCTCTGGTGGCAAGTATTACATAGTTACATACATAACAGTTGCTGTAGCTGAATTCAGCATCGTTCTCACTCCACAAGGTTAGTCTTAACAAGAATGATGACAGTCCTTTCCAGGGAAGTGCCTGACTTCTACTTTGGAAGTGCCCAGTCAGCATGACATATTTGAAATGTGGAGTGCAATGTGTAAGAAATCACCGATACACAAGTAGTCCTCGCAAAAGATGTTGCCAGAGATTGTTGCCCTCAATTAAAAGTTGATAAAAAATCCAGCAGAAGAAAGTACAGGGGAACGATTTCCCCTGGTTGTTGTTAGTGTGACCTAAATCATAAACACTGTGGAAAGGTTTCCCATGTTTATTCTCTGCAGTGAAATCATTCTAAAATGAGCAAGTTCAGGATGTCACTGGAAACGGCAAATAGAGGAAACCTTCCCACCACGTTTATGATCCTACTAACACCAAGAGGGAATACTCACTATAGTTGATAATCCACATGCAAATTTTAGACAATATGTTTTTTCTTCAAATACTTAAGGTAGCCGTAAAGCATACATTGTGTCAGTGACTGCCAAGGGAAAAAAAGCAATTCAGTCATTCCATTGAAGCACTTAAGTCACACAGCAAATAGAGCTGTGTATTATGTCTACAGCAGAAAGCCAGACAGAATTTCATGGAACTGACATCAGATAGCACATCTACAGATTAGAAAGGTTCAGAATTGACAATAAAAAACTTAAGTCAACTGCAGGGAAGGCAGGTCCATTTTAGCTGCACCTGGATTGTTTGCACACACCCATGAATCATGTTACATTGCTGCAAAGCAAAATTAAACCTACACCCTGCAGGTGGGAGCTTGTGCTGCACAACAAAGCCAAATCAGGCCACTTTTATTTGCTATATACATGAGCACATGCCTAATTCGGAACATCTGCTAACCTGATGAACAAAGAAAGGCAGCTGCTAGGTAACCAGGGTAGGAGACAAATAACTTACTGTGGAGCCATGTGATGTAAAGAAAGATCAATGCTAAAACGTGCAAACAAATGGATCTCTTTGGAATCATTTGTTTAACAGTCATTGATTAGGTTCACTGACATGTCACATTCCAGACAGCTGAATGTTATTGTGGGAAGATAGAGGTAATGTGGTGTCTCCAATGCTTTATTTTTCATGGGGTGTTTGCTTTAGAAGATGAGGCGAGCAAATGTGCCACATATGCCACGTGTGTGAATTGGGGCAACACATGCTGCACGTGCCTCGTGGCGGGAGGCCCACACAAAATTGGTGCACACGGCTTCATTTCTTTATTACCGGTGAGTTGCGAGTCCAAGTCGTGGCCTCAGAGGCCGTGGTCACAGATGGGGAGAAAATTTGTCTGGCTCAGCTGCCTGCCGAAGTCCAGAGGAGCATCCTGGACGGGGAGAGAGGCAATCGGGATGAGTGGGAGGTGAGTGGTGGCCAGCAGGAGCCCGCAGAATTAACGTGAAACCAGGAGGAGCAATTCTTCTCCTTCCATCTCCACAATTACATTCTTGGTGGCAGCCTCCAACGGCCCCTTTAAGGATCGCTGATTTGGTTCCCAACCATTTGATGAGGTTGACTGCAACATGTACGGCACATGCTGCGGATAGTTGCAAGCCAGATTTTGCAAAGTGGGCATCAAACAGGCATTAGGCCTGTTATTTGAATACGCAAAAGAATCTAACGCCTGTTTCTGGCATTCGCCCTCAACGCCTATGGAAATGCTTTTACCAATATGGCGAGCAGGTGCCCCTCTGATGCAGAATGAGCCTGTGCACCCCACCCGTCAAATTGGATCCGTAGCCACAGGCTTAAAACCGGCAATGCAATTTCAAAGCCTAAATTGTATTAGATGGATGGATTTGTTTATCAAACAGTCTCTGAAGATACTTTGCAAGATAACGAACACTTGAAAGAAAAAGACACATTCATAAGGCACCTTTCACAACCTTAGGGTGTCCCAGAGTGCTTTACAGCCAATGACATACTGTTGAAGTTTAGTCAGTGTTGTAACATAGGAAACACAACAGCCCATTTGTGCACAGCAAGCTTCCACAAACATAAGAACTTAAGAAATAGGAGCAGGAGTAGGCCACATGGTCACTCAAGCCTGCTCTGCCATTCAATAAGATTATGGCTGATCTGATCTTGACATCAATTAAATCAATTACCACATCACCTGCTTTTTTAGGTGTTGGTTGAGAGTTGAGATGTTCGCCAAGAGAATGCCCCTGCTCTTCTTTGAATAGTGCTATTGGATATTTTTTTACATCCACCCAAGAAGGCAGGCGGGGATCGGGTTTAATGTCTCAGCTGAAGATAGCACCTCTGACAGGGCAGCACTCCCCCAGTATTACATTCAAGCGGTGGGGTGATTAGGTGCTCAGGTCAAGGAGTGAATCTTCTAATTCAGAGGCACAGAGTACTACTATCTGAGGCAAGGCTGGCACTTTAAGGAAGTTCGTATCAAGATGTAACGCTATTGAACATTGTGTATTTTTATATAACAAATGCAAAAATGTTTTCAATTAATTTCTTTTAAATAGTTGATGCCGGGGATTTATGATAACCAGCAGTTATGTGCCACGTGCGAGTACAATGCATAATTTATACGTGTCAATCTCACAAGTGTGTCATGAATGAGATAAGAGACAGATAAACATGAGATCCAACTGAAGGCTTCTCAGGCCCATGGCTCGATCTCAAGCCTCAAACATTGGAACCTTCTGGCAACCAACTGGAGAAAAGAAAATTGATGGGGGGGCAGGGGGGAACATGGGGAGGAGTAAGCAATGGGGGATAACTTTTAACTTTGATGCGGGCAGAAAACTGGCTTCAATGGAAAGGAAAATTGGACTGGGTTATCCAATAGTGCCAACAGTGCCAGTTTTGCAACCCCAAAGTTAAAAGTTACCCCCAATGTCAAACGAGTCTCTGTCTTACTTTTTCTGACTACCCCGAAACCCCACAGACTTTCTGGTTGGTTTGGGTCTATGGGCAGGTCACAGGGCCGTCTTCTTTGGATGATTTGCCTCGAGGAACCCCATAACATTAGACCAAGGAAGGAGGCAGGAAGACAGGAATGCCTCTTCGTGCCTCATTAAAATTGCTCCACTTACTTGACCTGTGCTAACTGCTGTGTCACCCGGAAAGCCCCAGAAACCCCAAGCCAAAATTAAAGAGGTCAAGGGACAGGAAAATTGGCCCGTTTGTCTCCTCAACTCTGAATGTATGCTGTGACACTACTTCAAACTATGTCCGCAAATTTGTGTAGTTGCAGATCTAAAAATGCCCGCAATGTCAGGTGGCATTCCTGAAACTTCTGGCTTAAAAGAATGGTTCTCTCTTGGGAAGGGGCATGCTGGCAAGGCTATAAGTTATTAACCATCCCTAGTTGCCTTGAAAAGGTGGAGGGCCAGTTCAAAGGGTATTTAAGAGTAAAAGACATATGACAAGAGTCATATGCAAGCCAGACTAGATAGCAGGTTCAAAGCAGCCCTGTTCTCACTATATGAAAGTTATTGGAAAAGAAACAAATACAATTACTGACACTTTTTTAATATTATGAACTTTGAATTGCTGAGCTGTGGGTTGGTAAGTCTTTTACAGCCTCTTAAATTTGGAGTGTCGCTGTGCATGCACACATTGCACCATACATAGCACTTGGAATGGACTGTGGCATTCTAAGTTTTAGAGAAAAGTGGAACACCCCTGTCTGCAGGAATATAACCTGGCCGACACGAGGGAGACAACTTTATTTAATAGGCTTCATTTGTGCCGGCCCATTGACTGTAATAAGGGCAAAAGCATACGTGGCTGCAAGAAAAAAGGTAAAACAATACAATTAACTATTGTCTGCACCACCTGTTCCCAGCAGGAATGGTCTTTTCCTACATTGAGACTTTTGGAAACTGCATTTGCAGTTTTGGAAGGATGCCATCTGGAAAAGCAAACATTCCTTCCAGCCAGGATTACAAGACAGCAGCACACTGGGGATATGATATTAAGTTCAATAAGCAGCCCATTTCCGCTTAGTAAAAACCTCTTTAGGGAAAAGGTATCACCAGACCGCAGTCTGAGTGGCCGGTTCTATATGTTCCACGGAATGGCTCTGCACCAGAAAATTATCTCAGCAGAGGTCATTACAGAATATGAGCTCAGGCCGGCTTTTGAAGGAATCATTGGACAACAACCAATGTCAATGGTGGGAGAACCTTAAATGAAAATGAGTAAGTCAAAGTACCAGACTGCATTAGTACCTTATCATTGTGATTTAGGCGCAGCACTTCTCTTGGGACTAGAGTTTGCTTATCAACCAGAAGTAAATCTTTCCAGTAGACCAGAAAGTAGGGAGCCAGCTTAACAATAAAGACGTTCCAAGATTACTTTCTTAGTAGCTTATCTCCCTGGTTAGCCTGCAGTAAAAGAAATGTCCTTGATTTTCACAGAAACAAACACTACAGATAATGTGGAAAGAACTGATGAAAGGTTACACCTGAAATGTGAACTTGTCTGTACTCTCCACAGATGACGTTTTACCAGCTGACTTCTGTTTCCTTTCAGATTTGCACGATCTGTTTTATATTTTACTACAGATAATGTGTACACAAACAGGAACTGCCTGAGAGCTGATTTCCTGTCATAGCAGTATTTAAATGTCAAAGACTTAACAAAGTCCAGATTTCACATGAACACATCTCTTCAGTGTAATCTAATAATGTAAATATACACTACCACATCAATGGTTAGTAATGCAGATCCCTCAAAAACTAAAAGTCTTTGACACATTTTCTTGTACAAACAATTGCTTATCTTGAGACCCAACAGTAAGTTCTGCACAGATTTAATTTTAATGTATTTTAAAAAGGGAAGATCAATTTTCACTTAAATGTTAAACAAATGTACAGTGCCAGTGAGCGACACCGCTGCCTTTGAAAAGCTTATGCAGGCTGTATTCATTTGTAATTATTCTCTCATTCCGTGACAGGTGTTAATTTATTGCTAAAGTACAGGCAGGCAGATTATCTGTCCCTCAGATCTCTGTAATGCTGCCTTGCAATCAGAAACTATGAGATGAATAGAACACTCTCAGGAACACGTTGCTGCTGATTAAAAACAGAAAATGCTGGAAATCTCAGCAGGTCAGGCAGCATCTGTGGAGAGAAAGCAGAGTTAACGTTTCGGGTCTGTAAAGTCCTGTCCCCTCAGTACAGATTCACAAAAGGCATGTAGTGAAGTCAAGGTCACTCTGGACCTGCACCTTTATTTCACAGCTCTGGAATGCTGCACTTGCCTGAGACCTGTTCTTATATACCTGTCTCTTGCAAGTGCACCCCCGGTGGTAAGGTATGCTGGTGGTTACAGGTCATATCTTATTGCAGTCATGTCTAGCATGTTAGGATACAGTTATATATAATAATGTAAGATACATGACATCACCTCCCCCAAGGTCTTATTGCCTTTATAGGTTCAGTCTCTCAGGTGGTCTACGCTCTCGCGTGGAGCGTCTGAGTTGTGGTTCAGTTGTTTGCCTTGGTGTCTGTTTTTCTTTGGGTGTGGTTGCTGGTATCTCGCCTGGGCTGTCTGTTTTGATTGGTGTGATTATTGTTGACTCGCCTGGGCTGTCTGTTGGGATTGCCCTTTCCTCAGATTGTTCCCTCTGTCTTCCACCAGGTGTGGTGCGAGTTCCACATTGTAGTCTGCCTCTGGTTCCGCAGTGTTGTTGGTAAATCTGCTTTTGACTTGGTCTACATGCCTCCGGCAGGTTTTGCCATTGTCCATTTGTACTACCAGTAGCCTGTTTCCTTCCTTGCCCGTTACTGCTCCTGCAAGCCATTTGGGACCCCTGCCATAGTTTAGTACAAACACTTTGTCCCCTATCTCATTCCATCTCCCCCTCGAATTTCTGTCATGGTACTCAGTCCGCTTACGGCGCTTTGCCTCAACGATTTCGTGCATGTCTGGGAGGATTAATGAGAGCCTTGTTTTTAAAGTCCTTTTCATCAACAGTTGCGCGGGGGGGATCCCAGTCAGTGAGTGCAGATGACATCTGTATGCCAGCAGCAGTCGCGACAGGCGACCCTGCAGCGTGGGACCTTGGATTTTAAGCATGCCTTGTTCAATGATTTGCACTGCTCTCTCCGCCTGGCCGTTGGAGGCCGGCTTGAACGGTGCCGTCTTGACGTGATTTATGCCGTGGTCAATTATAAAGTCTTGGAATTCTGCACTGGTGAAGCACGGACCATTGTCACTGACCAATGTGTCAGGGATTCCATGCGTTGCAAACATGGTTGCGAGGCAATCCACAGTGGTGGAGGTTGTGCTCGAGTTTAAAATGGTGCATTCGATCCACTTTGAAAATGCATCGACAACTACCCATGAATTTTGCCCATGAATAAGCCCGCATAATCTATGTGCACCCGTGACCACGGTTTGGAAGGCCAGGGCCAGGGGCTCAGTGGAGCCTCCCTGGGGGCATTGCTGAGTTGGGCACAAATGGTGCACCTTTGGTCTGTGCCTTATGGTATAGTCGTAGGACGCCAGCATGAGTGCCCACCGTTGAATTCGCGCCGCGGCGTTGGCGTTTATTGCCTTGCTTTCGAATAGGAGGGACGTGAGGGGCTTGTGGTTGGTTTCTAACGCGAACTGAGCCCCGAAAAGGTATTGGTGCATCTTTTTGACACCGTACACGCACGCGAGCGCCTCCTTCTCTACCATTCCATACCCGCGCTCCGCCCGGGAAAGTGACCTGGAAGCATAAGCTATGGGTTGTAATTTGCCCGCACTATTGACATGTTGCAAAACGCACCCGACCCCATATGCTGACGCATTGCAGAACTAGCTTTTTACCTGGGTCAAAGAAAGTCAAAACACCGTTGGAACACAGAAGGTTGCGTGCCTTATTGAAGGCGCGTTCCTGGGCGTCCCCCAAAAACCAATCGCACCCCTTCCTGAGTAGCACGTGGAGAGGCTACAGCAGCGTGCTTATGTTCTGCATAAAGTTCCCAAAGTAATTGAGTAGCCCGAGAAAGGTGCGCACTTCTGAGACATTTCGGGGCCTGGGTGCCAGGCGAATTGCTTCTGTTTTGGACTCTATTGGGCGGATTCGATCAGCGGCAATCCTTCTGCCCAAAAATGCAACCTCGGGTGCGAGAAACAGGCACTTGAATTTCTTGACTTGTAGGCCAACCCGATCCAACCGCTTTAGTACTTCCTCCAAATTACGGAGATGGGAGTCGGTGTTCCTGCCCGTGATAAGTATGTCGTCTTGAAATACCCCCGTCCCCGGGATGGACATGAGCAGACTCTCCATGTTGCGCTGAAATATGGCAGCTGCCGACCTGATGCTGAATGGGCATCGATTGTACATGAAAAGGCCTCGATGTGTGTTGATGGTGGTGAGTAGCTTGGATTCCTCGGTCAATTCTTGCGTCATATACACAGATGTGAGGTCTAATTTTGAGTAAAGTTTACCTCCAGCCAATGTGGCAAATAAGTCCTCCGCTCTGGGCAACGGGTGCTGGTCCTGTAGGGAGACTCTGTTTATGGTGAATTTGTAGTCCCCACAGATTCGTACGGATCCATCAGGCTTCATGACTGGGACGATGGGACTTGCCCAGTCACTAAATTCCACAGATGATATAATGCCTTCCCGCAGAAGCCTGTCTAGTTCGTCTTCAATCTTTTCCCTCATCACATAGGGTACAGCTCTGGCCTTGTGATGGACTGGTCTAGCATCCTGTGTGATGTAGATTTTGACTTTGGCCCCTTTGAAAGTGCCCACACCTGGCTGAAAGAGATGTTCAAATCGCTTTAAAGCTGTTGAGCAGGAGGTCCGTTCCTCTAATGACATGGCATGGACATCATCCCATTTCCAGTTTAGTTTTTCCAGCCAGCTTCTCCCCAGCACTGCTGGGGGGTCTCCGGGGACAATCCACAGGGAAAGTCGGTTCACTGTCCCTTTGTGTGTGACAGAGAGCATGGCGCTGCCGAGGACTGGTACGATTTCTTTGGTATAGGTCCTTAGTTTGGTGTCGACCCTTGTGAGTTTTGGTCTGTCTCTTTTATGCGGCCACAGTTGTTCAAATTGTTGAGCGCCCATGAGAGATTGACTCGCTCCCGTATCCAGCTCCATGTTGACAGATATCCCGTTGAGTAGGACCCTCATCATTATAGGAGGCGTCCTGTTGTAGGAGCAACGGCCATTGATCGTGTTGACCCGCTGTACATCGGTGTCCCGGGTACTGTCCCCACCATCTTCTGGTCCGCTTTCCGACCCATCCGATTCGTATACCAGCCGAGCTGCCATTTTTTTGCACATGCGGGCCAAATGCCCTGTATATTCACAATTTCTGCAAACAGCCTGCTGAAATCGACATTCCCTTGACGAGTGCCCACGCCCACACCTCCAGCACAGACCTATTCCATTGTTCAAAGTGTTCCCAAAGAATGAGCTGCGTCTGGCTGATCTCTCTTGAGCTTCTCTCAGTTTGTAGTTGATTGCTCGCATTGTGGATTGATCAGGTGTGAACGGCCGTTCCTGTGGCCCTTGATGGCTTCTGCCTGCTGTCGAGAGCCTGTTCTCCCGGTTTTGTCTGTGTGTGGGGGTAGCAGCTTGTTTCGTGCTGTGAACTTCTTGTTCCGATATTTCGTTAGTTGTTGTACCTGCATTGTAAATCAACCTCGTTTCTTCTTCCCCTACCAAGAATGTCTGTGCAACCAGTGCTGTTGCCTCTAAGGTCAGGTTCTTGGTCTCTATGAGCTTTCGGAATATGCCTGCGTGGCCTATTCCTTCAATGAAAAAGTCTCTCAGCATTTCTCTCCTCAGTTCATTGGAGAACTCACATAAACTAGCCAACCTCCGAAGTTCCGCCACGAAGTCGGGTATGCTCTGGCCCACACAGCGTCTGTAGTTGTCGAACCTGTGTCTGGCCATGTGTAGGCTGCTCGCTGGCTTCAGGTGGTCTCTTACCAGTGTGCTCAATTCTTCAAACGACTTGCTTGCTGGTTTCTCAGGTGCCAACAGATCCTTCATTAAAGCATATGTTTTCGAGCCACAGCTGGTCAAGAGATGGGCTCTTCTCTTGTCTGCCTTATCGTCGCCTAACCAGTCTTTGGTTACAAAGCTTTGCTGAAGCCTTTCTATAAAGTCCTCCCAATTGTCTCCAGCATTGTACTTTTCATCTGATCCGTTGTTCGCCATTCTGTGGATTCTGTAATCCCGTAACTCGTCGCCACTGTAAAGTCCTGTCCCCTTAGTACAGATTCACATGTAGTGAAGTCAAGGTCACTCTGGACCTGCACCTTTATTTCACAGCTCTGGAATGCTGCACTTGCCTGAGACCTGTCCTTATATACCTGTCTCTTGCAAGTGCACCTCTGGTGGTAAGGTATGCTGGTGGTTACAGGTCATATCTTATTACAGTCATGTATAACATGTTAGGATACAGTTATCTATAATAATGTAAGATACATGACAGGTTCGATGACCCTTCGTCAGAACTGTTGATTGTTCCTCCCAGTGGAGAAGTATTTTGCTTCATCTTTGTGGCTCCTTCCTGACTTGGTCAACAATATTTTCGCGTGTGTGGGCACAAACGTGTATCTTGCCGCTCCTCAACTCAGTGTGTTGATACAACCCATTTGCCTTTTTAAGAATGAGCCACCATATTTTTTTCTTCCTAATCCCTCTTCATTGCTTCTCCCCGGCTTCTGCCAATGCCGCAAGGAGGTATATGAAAATAGCTCAAGATAGAATTTCCTCTAGTTTACCCCTCCTTCCCTGGTCTCTATAGGGAACTGCCTGTTTGGTTCTTCCCCACAATCATGTGGCTGATTGAGACTGTAGCTCAAGCAAGATTACGAGTGTGAATCCCTATCTTACTCCGATGTGGCATGGCACGTTGGGACTTCAAGTCATGTGAGACTGCGCCACCTGTTTCTTTTTTTACTTGTCTTTTTTTATGCTCATTCTGAAAAAGATGAAAGCTCGGAGTCAGGGAAAATGTTCAGCTCTTCAAGTAGTGTCCACATCCAAAACTCTCAGGTCTGGAATATCATGGGTCAAATGAAAAGCAAGGCTATGATCTGCCTACATTTGTCTTAGCCTCTTCCTCTTTCACAAGCTCAGAAGAGAAGCCTTTACTATACCATTAGGATATTTCATATTCCAGTACTCCCGATCCTTTTGGCTTAACTCTAAGGGTGGGAATGGAGGGTGGGGGGGGCGGCGGAGAGGAAGGGGAATATTACCAAAATGGCAATTATTGCTGCTTCCACTGGGAATAGATTTAAGATTACCGGAAGTTCTTTCATTGAAAACATCAAAGAAAGGAAACCTTTATCCCACATGTCTGAACTAGATTCCAGCTTGCTGGAACACAGAGTCCCCAAGACCACATTATGTTTTAGATTTCACCGATGGTTATCTAATTATTGTAAGGCTGGATAAATCAGCATTTTCATTGAGTCAGTACGTACATCAAATATACACTCCACAGCTGGACGACCAAACCTTTCATTACCTGTACTAGTTAAATGACTACTTCATTGTTTGAGAAGTGTTAAAGGATCGTTATTATAAATGTGTGTAAATGGCTGATTTTTGGTCGCTAACACCATCTTATTTAACATTTTTCAAAATTAAAGAAGAAAATAAAGTCCTTGGGAGAAAAGAGTGCTGGAGACATCTCCAATGCTATTTGTTACAATCATAAAATCATCGAATCATACAGCACAGAAGAAGGCCATTCGGCCAATCGTGCCTGTGCTGGCTCTTTGAAAGAGTTGCCCAATTTAGTCCCACACCCCAGCTCTTTCTCCATAACCCTGCAAATTAGGGGGTAGAAATTACCCTCTGCCGGAAACGGGGCACACCTACCGTTTTTGAAGTGCATTGGCCGCCGCAATGGATGCGGCAGCCTATCCAGCAAAATTCAGCTCCATGGGGTTTTTTTTCCAGTGGGGCAGAAGTGGATCATCGTGGGGGCGGACGTGGGAGCAAAGCAGAGTGGACGTCACTAGCGGGACGGAAGTTGGGGCGGGACAGAGTGTCCGCCGCTGTCAGTCATCAGCGCCGCGCTGATGATGTCATCAGGCTAGCACGTCACAACGTCTCTCCCCTTCACTTCAAGCGGAGGGCTGATGCGAACTCTGCGTTTATTTTAGTTAAGTCCACTGGGCCACCAGAGAGGGTTTCAGCCGGGCCAATTGCCTGGTACCCAAGAGGGGCTGCCAGGCTGCCTGTTGGCGGCCCGGCCGAACCCGGGGGACATAATTGTTGGGCTGACCTGGCAGTCGGCTGACAAAAAAAAATAACATGCCGGCCACAGCAGTACGCCCTCCCCTTTAAAGTCGGCCATGCCGCCATTTAGAGTGCACCAAGAGCAAAAGCAGTCAGGGGCACTGGCCTGCGCTGGCGCCGCTCAACCGGGGCAATTTCAGGTAAGGGGCAATTTCAGGTAAGGGGCAATTTCGCAAAGGGGTCCCCGCCAGATGGTAAGAGGTCGGCAGGTGTATGTATGTCGCAGTGGGAAAATGGGTGTTACGGTCCCAGACACCACTCCGCTCATGAGGAAGGGCAATTTCTAAAATGGCGGCCCCTCCACTGAGAGTCGGCAGCCATTCCGCGCCTCCCATGGCCGCCGCTTCCAGGCGGCTAGAGGTCTTATTAAAAGGGGTAATTTTGGCCCCTAGTTCTCTTCAAATACATATCTAATTGCCTTTTGAAAGTTCCTATGGAACCTGATTCCACCACCCTTTCAGGTAGTGCCTTCCAGATCTTAACAACCCTATGTGAAAAAATTCTCCTCATTTCCCCTCTACTTCTTTCGCCAATTATTTTAAATCTATGACCTCTGGTTACTGACCCACTTGCCAGAGGAAACAGTTTCTCCCTGCTTACTCTATCAAAACCCCTCATAATTTTGAATACCTCTATTATGTCTCCCCTTGACCTTCTCTGCTCCATGAAGAACAATCCCAGCTTCTCCAATATCTCCACATAACTGAAGTCCCTCATCCCTAATATCATTCTTGTAAACATTCCTCTGTACCCTCGCCAAAACCTTGACATCCTGGAAGTATGCAGTGGGATCCCATGGGATGGGTTTTAATACTGTTGCTTTCCTTGTTATAGATGGGTGGACGTGCTGCCCAGGCACACACAGCTTCCCGCAGAGGAAGGCTATCAGTGGCACTGACCGGCGGCAGTGCCGTTCCTGTGGGGCAATTTCCCACGCGGGGCTGCAAGGGGGTTACCGCTGGCTGGTGGGGAGGTTCCGCGGGTGCCCAACGGGGCAGGAGCACAGGTGCGGTTTCAATTACCACTGGACAACCCAGACAGGGCAATTTCAAAAAAGGTCTTTACTCCGCACCGAATCATTACCGACCTGTGGCCACCTCTTTGAAAAAGAGTCAATTTCGGCCCTTCAGTCTTTAAACTCTCTCGTATATCGTCGTCCGTCTTGATCAATAATGCCAACCACTACTCCCCCCTCCCCCCTTTTTCCTTCCCTATGCCCCCTGAATACATTGCAAGAATTTTTAGTTCCCATTCCTGCTCCTGTTTCAACCAGGTCTCCGTTATAGCTACTATATCATAACCCCATGTGGCAACCTGCGCCTGTAGCTTGTCAACCTTATTTGTAACACATTTTGCGTTAACACACATGCATTCCAATACCATGCTAGTCTGCTTTGTTTTTTTCCCTCTATCCAATTCCTGCTTTAGTTGAATTTGAAGTTGACATAATACTAATGCACGTATATGGAAATAGTTGAGGTACTCGTTAATTAGACAGAAACTATAACATAAATTGGCAATATTAGAAAAAAAATAAGCACACTTCAGATTTGTCTAATAAAACAAATTTATAGTGTTTTACAGCTCCCTATAAAGTTTAGTAACCAAAACCATTGACCTTTGAACTCTTGAGCTACATGCCTCACAATGTTCCCCCTATGGCGCGCCACCGCGCATCAATCAGGAGGTCCTGCACAGGCTGCTCATCAGCTACTGCTGCTGAAAAAGATACCACGCAGTGGCAAATTTAACACCCAAAATAAAATTAGAGGGATCATTGATACCTCAGTGTTTTAAAACCTGACAATCTGCAGGTTAATGTATACAGTAAAGTGCAAATAAGCAGATGATGTTACACTGTTGAGTATGTGCCAATCTGTGGAATGTAGGAACAGGAATCAGCCATTTAGCCCCTCGAGCCTCTTCCGCCATTCAATGAGATCATGGCTGATCTTTGACCTAACTCGATATACCCACCTCTGCCCCATATCCCTTATTGCCCTTCGTTAACAAAAATCTATCTATCACAGAATTAAAATTAACAATTGACCTAGCATCAATTGCCATTTGCGGGCAAGAGTTCTAAGCTGCTACCATCATTTGTGTGTAGAAGTGCTTCCTCACTTCACTCCTGAAAGGCCTCTTTCTAATTTTTAGACTATGCCCCCTAGTCCTCGACTCTCCAACCATCGGAAATAGTTTCTATCTGCCCTATCAGTTCCCCATAATATCTTAAAAACTTCGATCAAATCACCACACAACCTTCTAAAGCTTAAGGAATACAACCCTAGTTTGTATAATCTCTCCTCAAAATTTAACCCTCGAAGTCTGGGTGTCATTCTGGTAAATCTACGCTGCACTCCCTCCAAGGCCATTATATCCTTCCTATGGTGTGGTGTCCAGATCTGCTCACAGTACTCCAGGTGTGGTCTAACCAGGGTTTTGTATAGCTGCAGCATAACTTCTACCCGCTTGTATTCTAGTCCTTTAGATATAAAGGCCAGCATTCCATTAGACTGTGATTATTTTCTGTCCCTGTCCATGACAGTTTAATGATCTATGGACATGGATCCCCAAGTCTATTTGGACCTTCACTGTTTTTAGCTTTTCACAATTTAGAAAGTACCCTGTTCTATCCTTTTTAGGTCCAAAGTGGATGACCTCACATTTGCCTACATTGAAGTCCATTTGCCGCAGTTTTGCCCATTTGTTTAATCTATTAATATCGCTTTGTAATTTAATGCTTCAATCTACACTGCTTATTATGCTGCTTAGCTTTGTGTCATTGGATATGTGGCTTTCTATCCCATTATCTATGTCGCTAATAAACAGTGAATAATTGAGGCCCCAACACAGATCTATTCTCTTATCAGAGACTTTATTAAATGCCTTTTGGAAGTTCATATAAGTAACATTTATAGACATTCCCCTGTCCACTACTTTAGTCATCTCTTCAAAAAATTCAGTCAGCTTCGTCAGGCATGGCTTAGCCTTTACAACTCCATGCTGGCTCACTCTGATTGACTGAAAATTTTCATGGGCTTCAGTCACTCTATCCTTAATTATAGACTCTAGTAAGATCCCGACAACAGATGTTAGGCTAACTGGTCTATAATTCCCCAGTTTCTCTCTCTCACAGTTCTTAAATAGTGGAGTGACATGTGCTCAGTAAACTGTTCTTGTTGCTGTCTATGCAATGTTATATTGTTGCATTAACCTTTGCATCCTGGCAAATCAACAATAAGTTTCCAAAACTTTTCAGGGCATTTTAAAATTTAGCTTTGCACTAGCCTGGGTTTATTGGGGTCAATTCTCCGTGTATATGCTGGGGGTGGGCAGATATACTGCAAAATTGCAGGCAACGTGAGTCTACCTCCTGGAGTTGGGACTCACAACTGGGGAACAAGACAAGTTATATTTCCACTTTTATGTCAATATGCTAACACAGCTTTACTTCAACGCAAGTTTGGAGTTTTATAATCGCATTGTTAGAGCCCATCACAATGTTTGGGTTCCAGTTAGGCAGAACTGCATTCATACTGCTGCCTCTACCTGCTGGAACTGATCCATCCGCCCAGGAGAGAGCCATGTACGTAACTGGATACAGGCACAGGCAGAGCGCTCACATTACTTTCACATTTAAATGCTTAGAAAGTAGCACAGGCAGACTTCCACTCCATAAAAATTTAAACTGTGGTTAGATGGGTTTGCACATTACCAGGTTTGACACCGCACTGGATTTATACTCCAAAGGAAATGGAGACTGTCTGTTTTGAGGAGTGCCCTACAATTTCCCTCTGGAGTCAGGTTTGATCATGAAGCAGATTTACACTCCTAGTTTAATGTTGGTGTTAAGCCCCAATCACTTCACAAAGATATTAATCTGGAAGTGTTAATGCACTCTTAATGATATAGACAAGGACCTGATGCAGGAGAACAATTTCACTATTGGCACTGACTGATTAACATAAGAACATAAAAGGAGCAGGAGTAGGCCATTTGGCCCCTCGAGCCTGCTCCGCCATTTAATAAGATCATGGCTGATCTGATCATGGACTCAGCTCCACTTCCCTGCCCGCTCCACATTACCCCAATTCCTTTATCGCTCAAAAACCTGTCTGTCTCCGCCTTAAATATATTTAATGACCCAGCCTCCACAGCTCTCTGGGGCAGAGAATTTCACAGATTTACAACCTCTGAGAGAAGAAATTCCTCCTCATCTCAGTTTTAAATGGGTGGCCCCTTACTCTGAGACTATGCCCCCTAGTTTTAGTTTTCCCGATGAGTGGAAATATCCTCTCTGCATCCACCTTGTTGAGCCAGCTCATTATCTTATATATTTCATTAAGATCACCTCTTATTCTTCTGAATTCCAATGAGTATAGTCCCAACTTACTCAACCTATCTTCATAAGTCAACCCCCTCATCTCCAGAATCAACCTAGTAAATCTTCTCTGAACTGCCTCCAATGCAAGTATATCCTTCCTTAAATATGGAGACCAAAACTGTATGCAGTACTCTAGGTGTGGCCTCACCAATACCCTGTACAGTTGTAGCAGGACTTCTCCGCTTTTATACTCCAACCCTCTTGCAATAAAGGCCAACACTCCATTTGCCTTCCTGATTACTTGCTGTACCTGCATACTAACTTTTTGTGTTTCATGCACAAGGGCCCCCAGGTCCCACTGTACCGCAGTACTTTGCAATTTTCCTCCATTTAAATTATAATGTGCTTTTCTATTTTTTCTGCAAAAATGGATAACCTCACATTTTCCCACATTATACTCCATCTGCCAGAGATTGTTGGCAATACTAGTTAACCTGTTCATTTTTAATGGATTAATGCAGTCGAAAAATAGCAGAGAAATGCCATGTAAACAGGTTAAGCATTCATCCACTAATATTAGCAACAGTAATTTTTCAACTTTAATAATTAATCTTATATATTTATACCCATCACATAGACCAGGTATTTCACCTCCGTAACACTAAATGCTTCTCCCACTACCTCAGCCCATCTGCCACTGAAAGTGTCCATACTTTTGTCACATCCAGACTCAACTATTTCAACAGGCTTCTAGCCAACCTCCCATTCTGCACCCTCAGTTAACTTCAGTTCATCAAAAACTCTGTTGCCCATATCTTATCCCACATAACGTCCTGTTTGTCAATTACTTGCTGACCTGCTGGTTACCAATTCCTAAGCAACCTACTCTGTTTGGATCTATTCCTGGAGGTTCAATCACATAGCATCTGGTCGCATGATATATTAATTAATTTAACAATATACAGCAGAAATGAATGGTCTACCTTCAAATGTCCATTATATTTCTTTCCTCATTTGTGCTGCCCACTGAGCCACAATGTCAGTGCGTAGCACACTCATCTCTGAGTCAGAAAGTTGTGGGTTCAAGTCCCACTCCAGGGACTTGAGCACATAAAGCTAGCTGACATTCCAGTGCAGTCCTGAGGAAGTGCTGCACTGTCGGAGGTGCTGACTTTCGGATGAGCCGTTAAACAGAAGCACCATCTACTCTCTCAGGTTGATGTAAATGATCTCATGGCACTATTTCGAAGAAGAGCAGCGGAATTATCCCCAGTGTCCTGGCCAATATTTGCCCCTTAATCCTTATTAGTCAGGAAATTGTGTTAGGGAAATTGATGGGATTGAAGGCCGATAAATCCCCAGGACCTGATAGTCTGCATCCCAGAGTACTTAAGGAAATGGCCCTAGAAATAGTGGATGCATTGGTGATCATTTTCCAACATTCTATTGACTCTGGATCAATTCCTATGGACTGGAGGGTAGCGAATGTAACAGCACTTATTAAAAAAGGAGGGAGAGAGAAAACAGGGAATTATAGACCGGTTAGCCTGACATCGGTGGTGGGGAAAATGTTGGAATCAATTATTAAAGATGAAATTGCAGCGCATTTGGAAAGCAGTGACAGGATCGGTCCAAGTCAGCATGGATTTATGAAAGGGAAATCATGCTTGACAAATCTCCTAGAATTTTTTGAGGATGTAGCGAGTAGAGTAGACAAGGGAGAACCAGTGGATGTGGTGTATTTCGACTTTCAAAATGCTTTTGACAAGGTCCCACACAAGAGATTGGTGTGCAAAATTAAAGCACATGGTATTGAGGTAATGTACTGATGTGGATAGAGAACTGGTTGGCAGACAGGAAGCAGAGAGTCAGAATAAACGGGTCCTTTTCAGAATGGTAGGCAGCGACCAGTGGGGTGCCGCAGGGTTCAGTGCTGGGACGCCAGCTATTTACAATATACATCAATGATTTAGATGAAGGAATTGAATGTAATATCTCCAAGTTTGCAGATGACACTTAGCTGGGTGGTGGTGTGAGCTGTGAGGAGGATGCTAAGAGGCTGCAGGGTGACTTGGACAGGTTAGTGGAGTGGGCAAATGCGTGGCAGATGCAGGATAATGTGGATAAATGTGAGGTTATCCACTTTGGTGGAAAAAACAGGAAGACAGAATATAATCAGATTAGGAAAAGGGGATGTGTAATGAGACCTGGGTGTCATGGTACATCAGTCATTGAAGTTTGGCATGCAGGTACAGCAGATGATGAAGAAGGCAAATGGTATGTTGGCCTTCATAGCTAGAGGATTTGAGTATAGGAGCAGGGAGGTCTTACTGCAGTTGTACAGAGCCTTGGTGAGGCCACACCTGGAATATTGTGTTCAGTTTTGGTCTCCTAATCTGAGGAAGGACATTCTTGCTATTGAGAGAGTGCAGCGAAGGTTCACCAGATTGATTCCCGGGATGACAGGACTGACATATGAGGAGAGACTGGATCAACTGGGCATGTATCCACTGGAGTTTAGAAGAATGAGAGGGGATCTCATAGAAATATATAAAATCCTGAAAGGATTAGACAGGTTAGAGGCAGGAAGAACATTCCTGTTGCTGGGGAGTTCCAGAACAAGAGGTCACAGTCTAAGAATAAGAGGTACGCCATTTAGGACCCGAGATGAGGAGAAACTTCTTCACTCAGAGAGTGGTTAACCTGTGGAATTCTCTACCGCAGAAAGTTGTTGAGGCCAGTTCGTTAGATATATTCAAAAGGGAATTAGATATGGCCCTTACGACCAAAGGGATGAAGGGGTATGGAGAAAAAGCAGGAAAGGGGTACTGAGGTTGAATGATCAGCCATGATCTTATTGAATGGTGGTGCAGGCTCGAAGGGCTGAATGGCGTGCTCCTGCACCTAATTTCTATGTTTCTATGTTCTATCAACATCACTATAAAAGATTATCTCGTCATTATCACATTACTGTTTGTGGGAGCTTGCTGTGCGCAATTTGGCTGCTGCATTTCCTACATTACAATAGTGACTACACTCCGAAACTACTTAATTGGCTGTAAAGTGCTTTGGGATGTCTGGTGCTTGTGAAAGGTGCTATATAAATGCAAGTCTTTCTTTTTTTCTCATTTGAGTGCTGATCATTTGAAGTTTATAAAACTATTACCTCACCTGAGAGTTGTTGTTGACCTCCTTAGCACTAACAATGCTCACCTTTCACAAGGTTCATAACAAAACGTTAAAACTATATGTGTAAGACTCTTATAATTTGCCAATTTATTACAGTTTCATCTTCCTTTGCATAATCTTTATTTTATGATCTGTACCTTTTTTTTTAGGGATTAGAAATCAGCTATTGAAAATGACTATGCACCTCTGGCTATAATCGTTTGATTTGCATTGAATCTGTTAGCTGATCTCCATGGCTGACGGAAAATGAGAAAATAAGCCTTTGATATGTACCGTGCTATGGACTTCTTCCAAACCACATCACAGGTTGAATGGTATTTCCATTAGTGTTACAAAGCATTGAAACGGATGTCTAGATGCTATGATGTCTGATGAGTTTGGTAAAGCTTACTTGGGATAGGCATTGATACTGACCAACACAATCGGTGGGCACACAATTGGTGGGCACACAATCGATGGGCACACAATCGGTGGGCACACAATCGATGGGCACACAATCGATGCCCAGGAGTCAACCGCAGCTGTTCTCCAGGATTGCCAGCAGCAGCTCGCAGGAGATCGATCATACATTTCGGGAGACTCCCTGGCAATCCGAGAAGGCTGACAACTCTCAGTCCCCCAACATTTCAAATTTCAAATTTTCATCCGTGTTCTTAAATCGTTTCATGGCTTCCTCCCTTCCCACCTCTGTAACCTCCTCCAACTCTACAAACCCTCTCCCAAACTCTCCGCTCCTCTGACTTTGACCTCTTGTGCATCCCCCTCCTCCTTTTATCCCACCGTTTGGCAGCTGTGCCTTCAGCCACCTAGACTGTGTTCAGGAATTCACCCCCCCAGTTCTCCCTCCTCCTTTAAGACGGTCTTTGAAGCCCACCTATCCCCTCCTGATTTCTCCTTCTTTGGCTCAAGCATCCATTTTCTGTACCTCTTATGTTTTTCTGCATTAAAGGTGCTATATAAATGCAAGTTGTTGTTATACATTAATGCCAGGCACTATGTCCGGAAATTTCCTCAGAGCTGCCCTGCTCCAGTGGTATAACTTTGTTGGACTTGCCGTGGTAATCTCGTTTGCCTGCCGAAAGGGGCTCCTATCATAGAGCAGCTACGAGCCAATAAGACTTTGCATCCACATTTGAAAGAAGCAGATTTTTTTATAGTGTAATGAGATATATAAACTTACAAATTATCAAAGTTATTCAAATATCTGGGTCAAGAACAGTTCAACTAATTCGAATTCAAGTGGCATGATCCGTTTGCCAATCTGTAAGAGTCCTTAAATGAACTTCAACTAGATTTCCACATTTCAAAACCTTGCTGGCTAACTTTGGTCAATAATACAGAATCCTGGCGCCCCCTCGATTTAGAAAGTAAAATCAACCTGCTCTGGAACCAAGAAAATACACCATCTAATAATCGAGGTTTAACCTGATAGATTTTGATCGAATAAATTCAACTAGTATCAATCCCATCTGCCTCCCAAACTTGGAACTGTGCAGCTGATTCTATGAATCATACAGTTTGAAGCTGGTCAAGGATTGCAAGTCACCGGAGTAAATCGACTGTTTCACCACGCTGGTTCGGGATTATTTGAATGAAAGGCTGCATTAAACTTACGCTTTTTTGCCGCAGATGGACTTTCGATACCAGTTTCTACAAGTGCTGAAGTATTTCTTTTTAGTCCCGGCCACTTGTTGAAGGGCGCACACATTAGGTCTGCAAACAGAAAACAAAAGAGATAAATGAAGAGAGCGATTGAAACAGTCTAATAATGTAACCATTAAAGAATGAATGGGATGGTGTGCAGGAGGCTTGTTGAGTCACTTTCTAAAGTAGCCTCAAACTTTTAGCATTAAAACCGTCTCTGAAAGTTCACTTTAAAGTTTGTAAGTTCTGTTTGTTACAAGTAGATTTTTTTATTGAAGATATATTCTGAGTATACACTTTCGTGGTTTGGTGGAATTGTTATTTTCAGATGAAAATTCAATATATTTTCTTACCCTTTCTCCTTTGCTCTGATTCGACTGTGGGTCACTATTTTGTCATAGTAAGATGACTCGGCTTGATCGAAGGATGTTAAAACAAAGAGGCTGAAGGTGCTTAAAAATAAGAGCTTCATCTTTTGGCAGCTGTGTCACCTTCGCAGACTGGGCAGGAGAAAGAGGCAGCAGGCAGCTTTTATACCACGGCTGAGCCCGGAGGAGGACCAGCCCAGACAAACATACCATTACACCCACCCTGAGAACAGGCAGTAAACTCAACTGTCGATCACATCCAAAGGAACAACATGCAGACTGCAACACAAAACTCCCGCAATCCGGGTCGATGAATCACGAAAGTTACCGAAAGTGTCCCAGACCCATTAAAATAAACACAGCCACTCCAGTTGAACAACCCAGGCACAAAACGCACACCCCCTCTGAAACCTGATCCAAGTGTAAATTGATTTGCCAATTGTACACCGATCCGGATTCAGTTCGGCATAAAGGTGCTACTACCTTCTGAGAGGCTGAGACAGATAGATACAAGGGTGCCTGTTTCTCGCGCGTGTGTTAACGCTAACCTTGTTTGAGTCTAACCGTTATTCGATCTAACTAACATTTTATTGGATTTGAATCCAATGCATTTTTTTCAGCAGACTAACTTGTTCATCCAACCCCACATTCCAGCTGTTTTTCCCCCCACTTCTGTTCCACTTCATTAACGAATGTTGATTAATTTCAGGAACGCGATACTTTATGATCGGCTCTATATGTGTAAATAACCGTCCCCCGTGTTAACACAAACAATTCAATACAAGTTTAACAGTGAATCTAAAAGTCATCAAATTAATGTCCAAATTATACTATGCGAAGAATGTCAGTGCTTTGGAATGGTTCCTTTTTGCCCAGCATTCCCGGGGTTAGAAGTATTATGAATGTAAAAGTAACATATGTTGCAGTAAAAACGGATGAGATATTTCTGTCGGGTTTTTTTGTTTGTTGTACAAATATTACAATTTATTTTACATTTTCCAAAGTATCGCCTCTGCGAAGCATTTTGGAAGTTTTACCTGTATTACATTTTATGACATGCTAAATAAGTGTAACTTTAGATATTATTTTCAATAATGATGTTACTGGAATGTCGTCGTTTTCCTTGTCACAGCCTAAACTTGGTTGTAACTGTGCGACCCTTCATCTTCACTCCCTGATGGGAAGATGCGGCACCACCATCTCCAGACAGTTTGAATCTGCCTCCCTCTACTGGCTGAAATCTGTGCTTAAAACCTGCTCCCAGGCAACGATTACATTCCACACTGTAGTTGTAAGTCTAGTTTACCAAAAATGTATTCCTGTTTCCAATTAAATTCCACATTTTAAGTTATATTGATGTCTGCTCTTAGTTTAAATTAAAACCTTCTCTTAGAGCAGAAATGTGGAAAAAAATACTGTAGCAATTTCCTAACATTCCAAATATGTAGCTGTAAGTGCACTTGTTGGTGTCTTCCTGCCAAGGAGCTGATGTTGCAAATTCAGAGAACCAGCATTCAAATCCACCACCACAGTGAGTGGGAAGGCATTTTCTGTATGCTGATATCTATGATAAAATGGTATGTCTGGTACAAATTTTTATGTCACATTCCAACCATCACGCTTCAGGTGTCACACATGAATATTTGGCCTTCTCCTCTCTCACCTTCGAATGATCAGTCCTCAGCAAAGGCCTGAGCTTCATTCTTATACGCTCCCACCTCAATGAATTTCGAGTTCAGTGCAACGCTGAGCTCTTTTTCTGTCACCTGCATCTCTGTGCCCACTTCTTTGGCCAGGAGTCTTCCTCCGAACGAGGAACACCTCCATTCAGTCCGCAAGTGTAGACCCTGAGCTTCCGGTCACCTGTCACTTTAATTCTCCGTTCCACTCCCACTCTGACCTCTCAGTCCTCGCCTCTTACACTGTTCCAATGAAGCTTTATGTAAGCTCGAGGAATAACACCTCATCTTTCTATTAGGCACTTCGCAGCCTTCTAGAGGCAACATTGGATTCAACAATTTCAGACCATAACCTCTGCCCCCAGTTTTTTCAGATGGCAGTTGTTGATGATGCTTTCCCATTAACACCTCTTCCAGACCCATCTTTTGTCTCTTGACTTGTCCTATTATCTCCTTTTGTCATTTAATCTCTCCTGCCTTCCACCCTATCACAGACCTTCCCTTTTGTTCTTTCCTCCCCTCCCACCTTTCCCTGCACTTGCTTAAAATCTGCTATATCTCTAACTTTTTCCAGTTCTGACGAAGGGTCATCGACTTGTAACGTTAACTCTGTTTCTCTCTCCACAGATGCTGCCTGACCTGCTGAGTATTTTCTGAATATATGCAAATGTCTTACAATTGATTGGCTCAAATTTTATATTCATAAGTCACAACAAATCACAACTGAAGAGGTAGAAAACATACAATTAGTCAGTAGCAAGCAAGAATGGAAACCACGAAAATACAGCCTTAAATAAAAGAAGGCGGCAAACCAAATTGCTCAATATATTTTTTGAAAATCTTCTTGGCCACCACATTGGACTCCTACTAACTGAGAATCTTAGTACAGTACTGGAAATATGATTCGTAACATAATAAATATATACAACTTTTCCAAAAAATGTTATATCTATCTATTCTATAGCATTTTCTGTATTTAAAATATGTATAGCAATGTTTGTCATCAGATGCCTAAACATCTCAGAGTCTGAGGCTTGTCGGAACTATCATCGGCAACTCACGAGATTTAACAATACAATTGTCAATAAGGAGCAATGCTTACAATTAGAAGCATACTGAAGTCTGAATGTATACACTGTGGAGCAAACACTGAATGTATACACTGTGGAGCAAACACTAACTGTATACATGTAGAGCAAATACTAAATGTATACACTGTGGAGCAAACACTAACTGTATACATGTAGAGCAAATACTAAATGTATACACTGTGGAGCAAACACTGAATGTATACACTGTGGAGCAAACACTGAATGTATACACTGTGGAGCAAACACTAAATGTATACACTGTGGAGCAAACACTGAATGTATACACTGTGGAGCAAACACTGAATGTATACACTGTGGAGCAAACACTAAATGTATACACTGTGGAGCAAACATTCAGCATGTATCAGAAAATCTACAGTATAAGTAAAGCATGAGCAAAGGCACATTATAAACAGCAATTAAGAGTTTGTTTTTCTCAAAACATTCAATACAAGGTAAAGCATAAATATTGGAACTTTCTGAGCTAAGTTTTGACAGAAACTATTTTCTATGAGTTTTTTATTGACTGATAGAGGGAATGACGGAGAAATGAAGAGAAAGAAACAGAGATAGACCAACAGTCAGTGATAGAGAGAGAAACTGACAAAGAGCCAGACAGAGATAGATAGAGACAATAACAAATACAAAGAAACACGGGCTGCAACTTTGCTCTCCTTATCACCCTATTTTTGCTCAAAATGGGGTGATTATGGGAGAAAAATAGTCTATTCTTCCTTTATTGCTGATCTTGCAAGTGGCCTGATATTTCGGATAACATTTCTGGTGGCCACCGAACTCCCATCTAAAACATTCAGGAACCAGGGGATTACAAAGATGCAGAAGATGAGAGATGGCATCATGTTCTTTTCCCCTTGCTTGATTGCACATGGTGCCTGGCTGTGACTCAGCACTCCTACTCATTTTCAGGAGAACAGAGTCTAGACCTATGATACGAATGAAGTCCGTATTTAGTTACACTCCCAGCCTATCTAAGGTGGAGGATGTGTGCGAGCCTGGAGCCTGCATGGGTCGAGTTCATTTCCAAGTCATAAACCATCCTTAATTTGAGACATATATAATCCTTCCTTCATTGCCACGGGATCGAGATTCTGGAATTCAACACCTAACACCATTGTGGGAATACAGGACTGCAGGAAAAGACCCACCATCATCACCTTTCAGTGCAACTAGAGATGGGCAATAAATGCAGCTTTTCCAAGAACAATTTTTTAAAAATTAAAATAAAAACATTTACAACTTCATAGCTAATGTGCAAACAGGAACCTCACAATTGTGTGTTTTCAAGTCTGGCTGCAAATGTTCCTTGATGTAGGTGGAAATGCCACCAATGAATTGTTAGCTTGTGGCTTGTTAGCTTTTGTGTGGCAGAAGGGGAAATTTAAAAGCGAAAGGATCAAAAGAACTAAGCAATTGATTGCAAAGTGAGCAATAGAATACACTATGGTGTCTTTTTTGAAACAGTATTGAAGCTACCAAACTACTTGAACCCAGAAAATCAGCTGGTGTTAAGAGTGCATTGTGGTGAGCAGAATGCCTACCATTCCAAAGATCTGCTAGGATGCCACATTCGCATGACATCAGGGCCACAGTGTCTGCAACACAGAAAATTACTTTCTCCATGAAAATGAACGCAGCCATTTCCAGTATTTGCATTCCTAACAGTGCACTTACATAAAATATGATCCAAAGAGAGATCATGGCATTTATTGCAATTCACACTAACTGAGTGTAATTCATCAGTTTTAGCACATGTCTCTACACCCATCAATTCTGTGCGCATGCTCATTTTAACTGACTCATTCTATTAAGAAAAGCTCTGTATTGTACTGACTTTAATGTTCTCAATCTGTTATGTGGATTAAGAACTGGTCCAAAATCCAAAATCTAATAGGGCACACCCTCACCACAACCTTTGATGCCTTTGTCCCTATTAAAAAGATTACTCTCTCCCATGCTAGCTATTTCCCCTGGTACAGCTCTCATCTTCGCTCCCTCAAGTCCAAGGGACGCAGACTTGAATGGATGTGGCGAACAATTGGTTTAGCCATTCACCATCAGATCTGGCTCGAACACATAAAACATTATTGGTTCCTACTCTTGTCTTCAAAAACTGCTCACTATTCCAGGATCATTCTGGATTGCAAAAATAACCCTCGGCTACTATTCTCTACTGCTAAACGTCTCTTAAACCCCTCTCCCATATCTCCATCACACTCACCTCCAACAACAATTGTGAGGAGCTCAAGAACTTCTTTGTCTCAAAGATTGAGACCGTCTGATCAGCTGCCTCTGCGAGTTCCCTTCCTTCACCTAGTCCTCAGGGCCAAACTTCATCTGATGCTCCCACCTGCCCTAGTCCCAAACTCACATCTTTCTCTAGTTTCTCTTTGACCTCTCCATACTCATCTTGTCCATGAGACCCACTTCCTGCTCCCTTGACCTTATTCCCACTAAACTGCTGGCCACCCAACTTCCTGTTTTGGCTCCCATGTTAGCTGACATTGTTAATGATTCTCTCTCCTCAGGTACTGTTCCACTCTCCTTCAAATCTGCTGTCAGCACTCCTCCCCTCAAAAAACCAACCCTTGACCCCACTTTGCTTGCTAGCTATCGCCCGATCTCCAACCTCCCTTTCCTGTCCAAAGTACTTGAACGTGTTGTCGCCTCCCAAAGCTGTGACCATCTTTTCATGGATTCAGTGTTTGAATCCCTTCAATCTGGTTTTCACCCCTGCCACGGTACCGAAATGGCTCTCATCAAAGTCACAAATGACATCCTTTGTTAGTGTGACAAAGGTAAACTATCTCTCCCCGTCCTCCTGGACCTGTCTGCAGCTTTTGACACAGTTGACCACTCCATCCTCCTCTAACGCCTCTCAACCATCGTCCAGCTGGGTGGGAATGCATTTGCCTGGTTCCATTCTTATCTATCTAATCGTAGCCAGAAAATCTCCTGCAACGGCTTCTCTTCCCACTCCCGCATCGTTACGTCTAATGTCCCCCAAGGATTTGTCCTTGGTCCCCTCTTATTTCTCATCTATATGCTGCCCCTTGGCAATATCATCTGAAAACATGGAGTCAGTTTCCACATGTACACTGACGATACTGAGCTCTACCTCTCCACCACTTCCCTTGACCCCTGCTTGGTATCTAAATTGTCAGATTGCTTATCTGACATCCAGTACTGGATGAGTAGAAATTTTCTACAATTAAATATTGGGAAGACCGAAGCCATTATTTTTGGTCCCCGCCACAAACTGCGTTCCCTAACCACTGACTCCATCCCTCTCCCTAGCATCAATCTGAGGGTGAACATGATTGTTCACAACCTAGGTGTCATATTTGACCCTGAAATGAGTTTGCAGCCACATATCCACGGCATAAGTAAAACTGTCTTTTCCCACCTCCATAACATCGCCCGCCTCTGCCCCGCCTCAGCTTTTCTGCTGCTGAAACCCTCATCCATGCCTTTGTTACCTCTAGATTTGACTAATCCAACTCATTCCTGGCTGGCCTCCCACATTCTACTCTTGAGGTCATCCAAAATTCAGCAGCCTGTGAACTAACTCGCACCAAGTCATGATCACCCATTACCCCTGTGCTTTCTGACCTACATTGGCTCCCGGTTAAACAATGCCTCGATTTCAAAATTCTCATCTTTGTTTACAAATCACTCCATGGCCTCACCTCTCCCTATCTCTGTAATCTTTTTCAGCCTCACAACCCAACAAGATGTCTGTACTCCTCAAATTCTGGCCTCTTGAACATTCCTCATTATAACTGCTCAACCATCGGTGGCCGTGCCTTCAGCTGTTTGGGCCCTAAGCTCAGGAACTCCCTCCCTAAACCTTTCCACCTCTCTATCCTCCTTTAAAATGCTCCTTAAAACCTACCTCTTTTTATCAAGCTTTTGGTCATCTGCCTTAATTTCGTCTTTTGTGGCTCGGTGTCAAATTTATCTGTTTTGTCTTGTAACACTGCTATGAAGTGCCCTGGGACATTCTACTATGTTAAAGGTGCTATATAAATAAAAGTTATTATTCTTTACCGCAGTCAAGTCCACCTACGGCCCAAGCACCCAAGGCCCCACGCCACTGCTGGCCAAGAATGGGGAGACACTCATCAAGGACACCGAGGCAGTCAGGGTCCATTGGAAGGAGCACTTCAAAGATCTCCTTAATCGAGATTCTGCCTTTGACACAAGTGTCCTCGATTCCATCCCGCAGCAAGCTACCCACCACCATCTCAGCAAAACCCCAGCCCTGCATGAGGTAGAAAGGCCATCCGTTAGCTCAAGAACAACAAGGCATCAGGAGCAGATGGAATCCCCGCTGAGGCACTAAAGTATGACGCGAATGCATGACCTTATCTCTCTCATCTGGAAGGAAGAATGCATGCCTGGAGATTTCAGAGATGCCGTAATCGTGAACATCTTTAAAAAAGGAGACAAGTTCGACTGCGGCAACTGCAGAGGAATCTCCCTGTTGTCAGCCACTGGGAAAGTCATCGCTAGAATCCTCCTCAACCGTCTTCTCCCTGTGGCTGAAGAGCTCCTCCGAGAGTTACAATGCGGATTCCATCCACTACAGGGTACAACGGACTTGATCTTCACGGCGCGATAACTGCAGGAGAAATGCAGGGAACAGCACCAACTCTTGTACATGGTCTTCTTTGGCCTCATAAAGGCCTTTGACACTGTTAACTGCGAGGGACTATGGAGCGTCCTCCTCCATTTCGGCTGTCCTCAAAAGTTTGTCACCATTCTCCGCCTGCTCCATGATGACATGCAAGCCGTGATCCTGACCAACGGATCCACCACAGACCCAATCCACGTTCGGATAGGGGTCAAACAGGGCTGCGTCATTGTGCCAACCCTCCTCTTGACCTTCTTTGCTGCAATGCTCCATCTCACACTCAACAAACTCCCTGTTGGAGTCCACTAAACCATAGAACCAGTGGGAACCTGTTCAACCTTCGTTGCCTCCAGGCTAGATCCAAGGTTGTCCCATCCTCTGTCATTGAATTACAGTATGCGGACGATGCTTGCGTCTGTGCACATTCAGAGGCTGAATCCGAAGTCATCGTCAACATCTTCACGAGGCATACGAAAGCATGGGCCTTACATTCGTAAGACAAAGGTCCTCCACCAACCTGACCCCGCCACACAGCACTGCCCCCCGGTCATCAAAATCCACGGCGCGGCCTTGGACAATGTGGACCACTTTCCATACATCGGGAGCCTACTATCAGCAAGGGCAGACATCGACGACGAGGTCCAACACCATCTCCAGTGCACCAACGCAGCCTTCGGTCGCCTGAGGAAGAGAGTGTTCAAAGACCAGGCCCTGAAATCTAGCACCAAGCTTATGGTCTACAGGGCGGCAGTGATACCCACCCTTCTGTATGGTTCAGAGACATGGACCATTTCAGTAGACACCTCAAATCGCTGGAAAAATAACACCAACGATGTCTTCGCAAGATCCTGCAAATCCCTTGGGAGAATAGACACACCAATGTCAGTGTTCTCGATCAGGCCAACATCCCCAGCATCAAAGCACTGACCACACTCGACCAGCTCTGTTGGGCGGGCCCCATCATCCACATGCCCGACACAAGATTCCCAAAGCAAGCACTCTACTCGGAACTCCTAAATGGCAAGTGATCCCCAGGTGGGCAGAGGAAACGTTTCAAGGACACCCTCAAATCATCATCATAGGCAGTCCCTCAAAATCGAGGAAGACTTACTTCCACTCTAAAAGTGAGTTCTTAGATGATTGAACAGACCAATATGGGAATCACAGTCTCTGTCACAGGTGGGACAGACAATCGTTGAAAGAAAGTGTGGGTGGGGAGTCTGATTTGCTGTATGCTCCTTCCGCTGCCTGCGCTTGTTTCCTGCATGCTCTCGGCGATGAGACTCAAGGTGTTCAGTGCCCTCCCAGATGCACTTCCTCCACTTAGGGCGGTCTTTGGCCAGGGACTCCCAGTTGTCGGTGGGTATGTTGCATTTTATCAAGGAGGCTTTGAGGGTGTCCTTGAAACATTTCCTCTGTCCACCTGGGGCTCACTTACCATGTAGGAGTTCCGAGTAGAGCGCTTGCCTTGGGAGTCTTGTGTCGGGCATGCGAACAATGTGGCCCGCCCAACGGAGCTGGTCGAGTGTGGTCAGTGCTTTGATGCTGGGGATGTTGGCCTGATCGAGGATGCTAATGTTGCTGTGTCTGTCCTCCCAGGGATTTTGCACGATCTTGCGGAGACATCGTTGGTGGTATTTCTCCAGTGATTTGAGGTGTCTACTGTACATGGTCCACGTCCCTGAGCCATACAGAAGGGTGGATATCACTACAGCCCTGTAGACCATGAGCTTGGTACCAGATTTCTGGCCTGATCTTCGAAAACTCTCTTCCTCAGGCGGCCGAAGGCTGCGCTGGCGCACTGGAGGCGGTGTTGAACCTCGTCGTCAATGTCTGCTGTTGCTGATAATAGGCTCCCAAGGTATGGAAAGTGGTCCAGCCCTGCACACCTTCAAAGCCTCCTTAATAAAGTGCAACATCCCCACCGACACCTGGGAATCCCTGATCAAAGACCGCCCTAAGTGGAGGAAGAGCATCCAGGAGGGCGCTGAGCACCTCGAATCTCATCACCGAGAGCATGCAGAAACCAAGCGCAGACAACGGAAGGAGCATACAGCAAATCAGACTCCCCACCCACCCTTTCCTTCAATGACTGTCCCACCTGTGACAGATACTGTAATTCCCATATTGGTCTGTACAGTCACCTGAGAACTCATTTTTAGAGTGGAAGCATGTCTGCCTCGATTTAGAGGTATTGCCTATGATGATGATGATGATGATTATTAATAATAATAAATAACTATTCAAAATTTACAGTGGGACTAAAGCTAAGTGTATCCATCCTCAATAATTAGCTAAGTTAATACTTATTAATATTGTAAACCAATGTCAGAATTTGCAAACTGCCATTAACGCTACTCAGCTTTGTTCAATTTTTCATATACCGCAGTAGTAAATTGGTATCGAAATTTTGCTAGTCAGAGAATTACCCCTACATGCCTTGTATATTAGCAATGCGTCATCTAGTACATAATTATATAATTTATCATTAAAGAAAAGAGTAGTAGCCTTCCTAATTTCTTTAGTGGTTACATAATTGTATTTTATGAGAAATGTCTTCATTTCTTTGTATTTTACGTGAAAAATAAAAACCTGTTCTCACATTCTTTGGAAATTATTTCCACTGGTGGCTGCAAAATCACATATGTTTTTAATAGGAATGAGAAATTTCTTTTCCCTGGGATTCCTCTGGTTTGAGTAGAGGGAAGCTTTGGTATTCATGCTCTTCAATCCAAAGATTCAACACTAAATCAATCAATGATCATCCAAATCTCTCTAGACTAAGGATTATAGATACACCCTGTAACAAAAAATGAGTGATTTAACTGTAGTTTATGGACTTCCACTTTGTACTGCACATTTTAACTTAACATATATTATTTTAAAGAAAGGTACCAAACTTAAACATTTTTTTGAAATGGCTTCTATTCTTTTGGCTGTGCATGAAATATACAAGGAAAAAGCCTGCCAAGCTAATACAGTTAATTATTGGCAGATGTAAGTGTCTGGATAAACAGTGATCGAACATCGACAAGTGCTAGACACAACTAACATGATCTAATCAGGATAGTCCGAACACAGTCAGGCCCTGTCAAACTCGACAGGGTACATCACTATGCTTTTGTGTATGTGCTATTCAGCTTCCTGTTCAATGCTCAAGTAAGAAAAATAAATCAGAATCTGAGAATTATAGGTCGGTGAATTTAACACTGGTTGTAGTAAAACGGTTGGGAATCATTACACAGGGTGTGAATTTTGAACACTTGTAAAGTTCTGCTGAAGCATCAGCATTTAGCAAAGTGAATACAAGGATTACTTGAAGTAAGGGCTGGTGACTGCTCGGTCACAGAAGTAATCATTGATGCCTTTACAATCCATCCATCTTACAATTTTTTCTCTGAACTAGAAAATCTAAATAGTTAAAAACATTTTGAAAGAATTATATTTTTGCTGTTATGTGTCAATTTCTTTTGGGGAGAAGCGAGATAGGTCAGTTATTTCACTTTTGATGCCAGCACAGAACAAATTCAGAGCAAAAAGCATCCCTCCTCTGCTCCAATAACTTTGTCAAAAACCAACTGAAAAGCATTCCTATTGCATTGGTGTAATTTCAGTCCTCCTCACTAGTCAGCCTCATGGCATTGGAATGAGCTTGCAATAGATCCAACCACCTTGAGCTGAATAAGGTCCTTCAGTGGAAGGACTCGAGTGAATTCAACATGTGTTCTTTTACTGAACCGGCTTGTGCTGCTCCTTGCAGAGGCTCCTCCTCTTGTAACCCTGACTTGCAGCTTGTGTGCCCCGTAATAGGGGCCCAGGAGAGGCGTGAAATCGGGGCCCAGAAGAGGCGTGGGCCCAGGGGCAGCACGGGCCAGCCCACACTGCGATCTATGGACAGTAGGAGTATGTGGGTGCACTAGGTCTGTGCAGCAGAGCTTGGTCTCCAGTCGTCTTGGTTAACCCTTGCCACTGGACCAAGACCTTGCTCTGTCAAGCCCGTTCAGTGGCTGATGTGCAACGGCCACCCCATGTTAAAAAAAATCCACGCACAGGCATCTTCCACCCTTCAATATGTAGTTCGGGACCTGGAATATCAGGTCCTTCATTGAAACACCTGTGAACTCATCCCTTTTTAGTGTGGAAGCGGGTCATCCTTGATGCGAGGGACTGCCTAAGAGAGAGAAAGTTCTGCTGTTATTTGAGATTCTCTGCAAGGCTTCAGGAAACATAGTTCCTGTATTATCAACTGGGTAGAATTTTTCGAGGAAGTGACTGGTATAGTGAGTGATGGTGCTCCAATTGATGTGTACCTTGATTTCCAGAAAGCATTTGCATGAAGGTCATTCATTAGAGTCATTAGAAAAGGGAATAGTGCTAGAGGACTGGCGGACAGCTAATGTGATTCCTATATATAAAACGGGAGATAAAACAAGTCCAGACAACTGAAGACCAATTAGCTTAATGTTAGTGATAGGAAAAATAATGGAGTCCTCACTCATTCATGTAATATAACAACATCTAGAATTTGAAAATATAATAAAGATTAGTCAACACGGATTCCAAAAGGGAAGGTCAAGCTTGACTCAACCTTATCGAATTCTTTGAAGAAGTAACAGAAAGGGTAGATCAGGGTATTGTAATAGATGTAATATATTGGGTTTCCAAAAAGTCTTCGATAAGTTACTGCATAGTAGACTCGTGACTAAGATCAGAACATGTGAAATCAGGGGACAAGTAGCAGAATGGATAGCAAGCTGGCTACAAAACAGAAAACAGAGAGTTGGGGTTAAAGGTAGTTACTCAGATTGGCAAATGGCGGGAAGTGGTGTTCCACAAGAATCGGTGCTGGAACCACTGTTATTCACCATTTACATGAACGATTTGGACTTGGGTATCCGCAGTACAATTTCAAAATTTGCGGATGACACCAAATTGGGGGGTGTAGGTAATACAGAGGAGGACTGCAACAAAATTCAGGAAGACATTAATAAACTTGCAGAATGGGTGTACAATTGGCAAATGAACTTCAATATAGATAAGTATGAGCTAGTACACTTTAGCAGGGAGAAAAGGAGGCCAAGCAGAGTCAGCATGGTTTTATGAAAGGGGAATCATGTTGGACAAATATGCTGGAGTTCTTTGAGGATGTAACGAGCAGGGTGGATAAGGGGGAACCAGTGGATGTGGTGTATTTAGATTTCCAGAAGGCATTCGATAAGGTGCCACATAAAAGGTTACTGCACAAGATAAAAGATCACAGGGTTGGGGGTAATATATTAGCATGGATAGAGGATTGGCTAACTAACAGAAAACAGAGAGTCGGGATAAATGGGTCATTTTCCGGTTGGCAAACAGTGACTAGTGGGGTGCCGCAGGGATCAGGGCTGGGGTCTCAATTATTTACAATCTATATTAATGACTTGGATGAAGGGACCGAGTGTAATGTAGCCAAGTTTGCTGATGATACAAAGATAGGTGGGAAAGCAAATTGTGAGGAGGACACAACAAATCTGCAAAGGGATATAGACAGGCTAAGTGAATGGGCAAAAATTTGGCAGATGGAATATAATGTGGGAAAATGTGAGGTTATCCACTTTGGCAGAAAAAATAGAAAATCAAATTATAATTTAAATGGAGAAAAATTTCAAAGTGCTGCAGTACAGAGGGATTTGGGGGTCCTTGTGCAGGAAAATTAGTATTCAGGCACAGCAAGTAATCAAGAAGGCAAATGGAATGTTGTCCTTTATTGCAAGGGGGATAGAATATAAAAGCAGAGAAGTCCTGCTACAACTGTACAGGGTATTGGTGAGGCCACACCTAGAGTACTGCGTACAGTTTTGGTCTTCGTATTTAAGGAAGAATATACTTGCATTGGAGGCTGTTCAAAGAAGGTTCACTAGGTTGATTCCGGAGATGAGGGGGTTGACTTATGAAGATAAGTTGAGTAGGTTGGGCCTATACTCATTGGAGTTCAGAAGAATGAGAGGTGATCTTATCAAAACATTTAAGATAATGAGAGGGCTCGACAAGGTGGATGCTGAGAGAATATTTTCACTCATATGAGAAACTAAAACTAGGGGACCTGGGGCTAGATTTTCCATTATTTTTGCATGCATACTCCCACTTAATGTCCATTTTAATGCTGAAATGAGGTGTAACACTCATATGTCGCCCATTTAGCCACAAAATGGAAAGTAACACCCATTTCTCAGTAACTTATCGCCAAGCGTTACTTTCGGCATGTACGTAACGGCGATAAAAAATAATACCACCCGCCCGCTTTTCTTGGGCGGAAAGATCAGAATAGGCGACACCAACGGCCATAATATCGTCCAGCGTTACTTTCGGCAAGTAATTAACGCCGAGATTTAATAATACCGCCCGGCCACTGTTTTTTGTCGTAAAGATCACATTTGTTGAAACTAACTGTTATGTTCAAAATAAATCCACAAGCTGTTGTGACCTTGGTCTCTTTATTCCGACTGCAGAGTGAGAAGCAGCATGGTGAATCATCTTTTATACCTGCTTGGCCCAGGGTGCATAGGTGACCCTTAGGTTTCCCACAGGTGTGCCCCCTAGTGGCAAATCTTACATATTAGTGAGGTTTACATACATACATAAAACGAACGCCCAGAAAATCGCCCATCCTTACTTTCGGCACCGCGCACACATCTCACCGACAATATCGCTCGCTGAAAAAAATGCTGTGCAATAGTTGAACTGACCGGAACTGCTCACAGTGGTATAGACGCCATTTTCTCCGGTCGCATCATTTAAAAGGCTGCTTTGCTTCAACTTCGGGAGTGTTTGGATGTACTCTGGAGGTGTTTTGAGGTGATGTGAACATCTGAACAAACATCATACTGTAGATGATTGGAATTTACTTTAGGTGTCTTTGTGGGGACATTCATTGTTTGTGAACAATCGGTGTGATACAGATAGCCATTGGAATGGGGCCTGTCATTTCTCAGCCTCTCTTGATGACCACGAACATGCTGCTTGAGATGGCAGAAGGTACAGTCGACAGCATCATGTGCCCAATGTAAGACGTGCCAGTCTGATGAGGAGGACCAGACGTTACACCCCACGCCCTTACAGGGAGAAGCAGTCTTACATCAACTTGTCCGACACCACATGTCTTCTGAGATTGTGCTTTCACAAAGAGATATGCCAGCTCATCAGGGGAGATCTTCAGCCTGCCAGTACCATCAGGATTGCACTGTCCGTTGAGATCAAGGTCACCGCAGCACTTTCGTTCTTCGCGTCGGGTTCCTTTCAGGCCTCAGCTGGTGACATTTGCGTTATTTCTCAGCATGTCACACATTGCTGCATTAGACAGGTCACTAAAGTCCTTTACGCATGCAGGATGGACTTTATCAAGTTTCCCTATGACCAGGGAGGCTCAGTCTGAGAGGGCTTTAGGATTCTACCGAATTGCTAACTTCCCCAAGGTGCACGGAGCAATAGACTCTACACACATGCGATGTGGGCACCTTTTCAGGATACAGAGGTTTTTAGGAACCGCAAGGGATTCCACTCCATGAATGTGCAACTCGTTGTCGACCACAAGCAAATTATTATGGCAGTGAATGCTAAATTTCCGGGCAGCATCCATGATGCTCACATCCTGTGTGAGAGTGCTGTATTATCTAACATGTTTACCAATCAGCAACAAGGTCAATGCTGGATGCTTGGTGACAATGGATATGGCCTCGCCACCTGGCTGATGACCCCCTTGCGTGACACCCACACCGAAGCTGAGAAACGATACAACGAGAGCCACAGATCCACTTGCAATATCGTCGAGAAAACCATTGGCGTGCTTAAGCAGCACTTTAGATGCCTGGACCACTCAGGAGGCGAGTTCCAATACCACCCTGAGCAGGTAGCTCAATTTCTGATGGTGTGCTCCATGCTGCACAACTTGGCTATCAGGAGGGGACAAGAATTGACAGAAGGGTCTGATGGTCCACTTCAGGAGAGAGCGGAAGAGGAGAACAAGGAGGTGGATGCTGACCTTGGGCCAGACAATCAGGCTGACGCTGAAACCATGCCCCTGCCCCCCTCTAGACCGCAGGAAAGTGCCCGTGGTGGCTATATAGCTGCAAGACTCTTACATCAGCAGCTCATAAATGAGCACTTTGCTTGAAAGAACGTTGACAAATATTGACAAAGCTGACACACTACTGGGTATGCAGGTCATATATCAATGGTGTGCATCACCTTGGTGACAGTTAAAGTTTAAGTTGATTCAAGTTAAGTGTAATTATGCCCTTTCATATTAAGGAATCACCAGTGTGTAACGGTGCAGCTATCTGAGACAATGCGCTACAAGGTTATGTTAAATAAAAAACATTTAATCCGACCATTTGTCTGAAAACATAAGTATATCTGTAAAAAAACACCCCACCCCATCTCCACCCCACCCCACAACAAATTGATCACATTTACATCATTACAATGGGTCCCAATTTCCTGCAAAACAGAACGCAAATGCAAACCAACAAGGTAGCCCCCTCACCCCTTGCCCCAACCCTCCCACCAAATTAGCAGCAGCAACCTAAAAATATGCCCCAGACAATACCTGCGGCCATGCACCTAATTTTCCTTCCCTGCCTCTACCCCTTCCCTCCTGACTCCAAGCCGCCTGGTCGAGGAGCTCCTCAGGTGATGCTTCATTGGTGGGGGATGACGACAGAACTGTTGCTTGGACAGATACGGGAGAGGACGGTCCCGAGGTGGGAATGTGCTCTGAGCCAGAAGCAAGGTGTTGCTCCTGGCTCTCATGTGTCGCTGGCAATGGGGGTGCGGCACCTTGGGGTGCAGTGCTGCGCTCTGGGACCACTGGGAGCCCTCTGCCACCAGTGTTTCTGGCTAACAGCTCCAGGGCCTACTCCATCCCTTCCATGTTATATATTATTTGTTGGACAAAAACTCGGTGCTAACTGCGTTCTTGGTGCTTAGTAGGCTTTTTGCTGCTGGTGAATCTCCCGCCTGCCTCCCACAACAGCCAAACAAGGATACGCCACAACCACACACAATTTCAGTCCCTCTCTGATCCCTCTCTGTCTCCTCTTCTGCGCATGTAATGATGATCCCTGACCTCGTGAATCGCGGGAAACGAGCATTGCCATGTCGTTGCTAAGGACAGCGACACTTTACGGCAGAAGGTCAGAGAGATTTAACGCTAACGCCCATTTCAGATCACTCACGGTAATGCCCATTTTTTAAAATGGAAGCTAGGGTGTTTGAAAATGGCCGATAATCCGGCGATCTGAAAACCCATATTTACTGCCCACGCTGGAAATAGCGCCTATTTTGGGGCGATTTGCACAAAATTTAAAATCTAGCGCCTGGTCTCAGAATAAGGGGCTGCCCATTTAAAACTGAGATGAGGAGGAATGTCTTCTCTCAGAGGATTGTATATCTATGGAATTCTCTGCATCAGAGAGCTGTGGAGGCTGGGTCATTGAATCTATTTAAGGGGGTGATAGACAGATTTTTGATCGATAAGGGAATAAAGGGTTGTGGGGAGTGGGCAGGGAAGTGGAGCTGAGTCCATGATCAGATCAGCCATGATCTTATTAAATGGCGGAGCAGGCTCGAGGGGCCAGGTGGCCTACTCCTGCTCCTATTTCTTATGTACTCTTTGGAAAGTAAGTGCCTAAATGGGGTAGAGGAACAGAGGGATCTGGAGGTACAGTTACACAGATTACTAAAAGCAGTGATGTAGGTTGATAAGACCAGTTAAAAATCAAACAAAGCACTGGGGTTCACTTGGGGTGCGATGAACAGTTCTGGTCTCCATATTATAAAAAGGATAAAGAGGCACTGGAGAAGGTGCAAAAAAGATTTACTATAATTATACCAGAACTGAGAGATTATAACTGTCAGGAAAGATTGAACAGGTTGGGGCACTTTTCTCTAGAAAAGAAAAGAATGAGGGGTGACCTAATAAGGTCCTTAAGACTATGAAAGGGTCGAAACAATCCAGACAAGTTAGAGGACTGGGCCCATGCTTGGCAGATGGTGTAAAATTAGGGTTGCCAAGCCTTGTGAATTACCTGAGCGTCTCTTGGAATAGGGCATGGATCTCCCGGGCCCCTCTGTTAGTAGCCCAGAAAACCTTTGTGCTTTAAATTTCCCGCCGCTGTATCGGCCTGTTCCCTTGCGTCGCTGGTGCCCACCGCAGAGATGAAGGAATGGCATAAACAATTGAGACTCGGGAGTCAGGGAGGGGGATCGGGAGTCAGGGGAAATCAGGAGTCGGGAGGGATCAGGAGTCGAGGGTGAATCAGGAGTTTGGGGGGATTGGGAGTCAGGGACATTGAGAGTTGGAAGGGGATCAGGAGTCTGAGTCGGGTGGTGTTCGGGAGTCGGGGAGATTGGGAGTTGGAAAGGATGGTGAGAAGGGTGGGCATCAGGATGCGTGATGATTGAGAAGGGATTGGGGGTCGGGTGATCGTCAGTCTTGGGAATTGTGAGATAGGGGGGCATTGGGAGCCAGGAGGACTGGGAAGGGATTGGGAGTCAGTGGGGTCAGGAGTGAGTAAGGGATCGGGAGTGGAGAGGGGATCGGGAGTCGGTGGGGTCAGGATTGGGGAGGGAATTGGGAGTGGGGAGGGGATCGGGAGTGGGGAGGGGATCGAGAGTCGGGGGGAGGGGGGCAGTGGAGACAGGGACTGGGTAATGGAGATGGCCATGGGGACAAGCATTTTCTGCAGAGCTGGGAGCAGCAGACGCACATGGTGAGTGGGAACTGTGTTGAGTGAGAAGCAGTCAGTAAAGGGGTGAGTGAAAGCTGGGCACTTTACTGTGGGTAAGCAATGAAAGATTGTTTCTACTAGTGAGTGAATGGGGAACGAGGAATCAGAGACTGAGGAATCTCATTGGAAGAAGCGAGGAAGAAGGGAGAAGGAAGGTTCTTGAGCTGTTAGACTATGTGATGCTTCACCACAAGTGGCTATTGAGATAGAGTCTAGAACATCATTTAAAAGTGAATGGGATAAATATTTGTAAAGGAGGAATATAAAAAGACCTGTGGGGGGTGGGAAGGGATTAGGGAAACAGAGAGAGCGCCAGCACAGGCAAAGGCACTGGGGGTTGAATTTCTATCATTCAATGAACACTTTTCTTTATTGATTCGGAGCCTAGGGAATGGGTTAGAATTGTTGGTGCTGAACTGAGCAGAGGACGATATGCCCCGTGAGAACTGCCCCAAACACTGAGCCCGCTGCCCTTTGCGCGATCTTTCGGTTTGTTTCAGCTCAGTTTGTGGTGTCCGGTTTTGACATGTGAACCCCAAGTACAAATTGTTTGGGATTGTTTGTCCCAGTTCAGAGTTGTCGTCTTTACACAGAACCTGTCCAAGCCAAAGTCCAAGTAGATAGGGAGAGAGATGGGGCATTAAATGCAGCATTGACTGGGGAGATGCACCTGTGCAGGGGGCTCCAGGCTATAGTTACAGGGTGAATATCAGTGGGTTAAATGATTAATATTAGTTACAGCTAGGATATTGGGGCATTACTCCTACTAGTACTATGACATTTACAAAAAGACTATCAGAAGTGAATTATTGTATTACTGTTGGTTATGAGGGAAATCTAAGTGTTACCAGTATTACTATTAATTATTGGCACAATTTTGGTCAGTTATTAATGTTACTGGTGGATGCAAAGTTCCTCCTACCTTTGGTTTCCCCCTCTGCAAATCACTCCTCCTCTTTGGTTTCCCCTCTTCCCTGCTCTTAGTTTTCCTTCTTTACCTGCTCTCGTGTGGCCTTCCGGTTCTCGGAACTACTTGCACAAAACCACGAGACCCAAGTTTAAGGTAAATGCAATAACATTTGCAGTTGTCACTTGGTCAGGTAGTTAAACCTCCAGGAATCACCAGGTGATTCTGGGATGTCAACCCAGATTTAAATCTGGTTCCCTAGTCTCCACTCTTTGAGACAGTTTGGAGCAGCGTTTCAACTCTTCACTTTTTGACTCAGAGGTGAGAATATAGCCACCAAGCCAAAGGCTCGCTCCATTCCATGGTTACAGGGTATGTCAATGTTATGCGTGGTTACAATGCGTCTGGATGGGGTTGGCTTGATGGTCTTCTTCCTGCTGTTCTTTTTCTATGTTTGTATGTTCATAAAGTACCTCTGTATTACAGACTGATGTCTCACAGGTAAGATTTTATTACAACGGGTTTTATGGATATAAGAATCTGACACCTTTAATATAGCAATCATTTATAAAAAAACACTGCCTTATTCAAAATAGCACTTAAAGTAATCCTCAGAAACAAAGGAAGTACAGAATACCTGTCAGGTACACCGGTCACCATCATCAATTGTACATCAGTACTGGATTGAGTAATTGACCTCACGTGGTCATAAATTCATGAATAGGTAAGATATGATTTGAATTTATATTTATTTAAATAGCGGGGGAAAAATTGCGGTTGGAGGCTTCCTTCGGACGAACGCCTCTGACCTGAAAATATGTTACGAAAGTACCTGGTGGTCCCAGATGCACCTTCGATTCCGGTCGGAGGCCTTCATTTGATGCGCAGCATACATGGAGATAACTTCCCCGTATGTAGGGACATGCTAGAGTCACGTGAGCCTGGACCACCAATCACTTGGTAGTATTCTCATTGATAAAAATGGGAGCTGTTTGTGTATGGTCTCCCAACTAAACTACAGAACCAATGGGAAGCTGTTTAACCTACACCGCCTCCAGGCCAGGTCCAAGATCACCCCAACCTCTGTCGTTGAGTTACAGTACGCGGACGACACCTCCGTCTGTGCACATTCTGAGGCTGAACTCCAGGATATAGTCAATGTATTCACCGAGGCATATGAAAGCATAGGCCTTACGCTTAACATCCGTAAGACAAAGGTCCTCCACCGGCCTGTCCACGCCGCACAGCACTACCCCCCAGTTATCAAGATTTAAGGCGCGGCCCACGTCAACGTGAACCACTTCCCATACCTCAGGAGCCTCTTATCAACAAAGACAGACATTGATGCGGAGATTCAACATAGTCTCCAGTGTACCAGTGCAGCCTTCGGCCGCCCGAGGAAAAGAATGTTCAAAGACCAGGCCCTCAAATCTACCACCAAGCTCATGGTCTACAAGGCTGTAGTAATACCTGCCCTCCTGTATGGATCTGAGGCATGGACGATGTACAAAAGACACCTCAAGTCGCTGAAGATATATCATCAATGATGTCTCCGCAAGATCCTGCAAATCCCCTGGGAGGACAGGCGCACCAACATCAGTGCCCTCGCCCAGGCTAACATCCCCGGCATTGAAGCACTGACCACACTCGATCAGTATCGCTGGGCAGGCCACATATTTTTCATGGCAGACACGAGACTCCCTCGGCAATTGCTCTATGCGGAGCTCGTTCATGGCAAACGAGCCAAAGGTGAGCAGCGGAAACCTTACAAGGACACCCTCAAAGCCTCCCTGGTAAAGTGCGACATCTCCACTGACACCTGGGAGGCCCTGGCCAAAGACCGCCCGAGGTGGAGCAAGTGCATCCGGGAGGGCGCTGAGCTCTTCGAGTCTCAACACCGCGAGCGTGAAGAGGTCAGGCACAGGCAGCGGAAGGAGTGTGTGGCAAACTAGTCCCACCCCCCCCCCTTCCCCCGATGAATGTCTGTCCCACCTGTGACAGAGTCTATGGCTCTCGTATTGGACTGTTCAGCCATCAAAGAACTCACTTTGGGAGTGGAAGCAAGCCTTCCTCGATTCCAAGAGACTGTCTATGATGATGATGATTACTATCAATGAGAAAACCCTCCTAAAACAAGAAACACAACATCATAAATAAAAAAAACACCTCACATATTTAAAATTAATTGAAATTAAATGTAATCAAATGTTTTAGAAAAAATTGGGGAATTTTTTTTTAATAGGGTTAAAAATAAACTTACCTTAATGGACAAGGTTTTTAACATAAAATTAATAATTAAATTTAATTTTTATTTGTTTTAAAACTCTTACATTGGCAAAAGTAAGCTATGCGCCTGCTTTTGCCAGGCGTAAAAGTTTGAAGGACATTTGCTGGGCATGAGTTGGGCAAATAGCCCAATCTCTCCCGCACGAATGTCTTTCTCCCGGGATGCAAAGGATCTTTCAAGAGAAATCTTGACAGATCGGAAAAGCTGGTTTTCGGTGCTTGCGCATCGCGCCCCAAAAACTGGCTTTTGCAAGGCCTTGCCAGGTCCGTGCGCGAGGTCAGAATTTTCGGGCCAGTATTTTCTAATGGTATTTTAAGAGAAACAAGAGAAACAATGGCCTGGATTTTCTGGTGCATCAGCTGCTGTAAGTTCCCTGCAAGTTCCTGGGCTGCACATGCACAAAAACCTGGAACATGCGATCTGTCAAGTTTCAGCTTGACAGCTCCACTACATCCCCAGGAAATGGATATTCGTTGGCGGAGAGTTAGGCTCTTTGTCCAACTACTGCCCAACGAAGGCCTGTGAAACTCTTACGCCTGGTAAAAACAGGTGTAGAGCCTTCTTTTACTAGCATAAGAGTTTAAATAAATATTAAAATAATTTTTAAAAATTATTTAAACGTAAGAAAACTTTTGAATTAGTTACAGATTATTTTTAGCCCCGTTAAAACGTTTACATTTATTTTTCAAAAAATTTACATTTTTGTTTTAAATGTTTAATTTAATTGCATTTTAATTAATTTTAAACATGTATTAATTTATTTTTAATTAACTGGTGTGTAATTGTGTTTTTTTAGGGGATTCCTATTCATGCTTATGGGCATTCGGTGCAAAAATGGAATCCTCATAAGCATTATGGGAATCCGCCATTTTGATTGATTGGCCTGGTGCACATGATCCGGGGGTGCTTGCGAACCGCATGCGCCCCCGAGATACGTGGGCCGTTACGCATGCGTACGCGTAGAGGCCCAGGACCGCGAGTCTATGACCCTCTGGGACCATCAGGTAGGTCCGTACTTTTCTTGCAGTTCGGAGGCATCAGCCCACAGGAAGCCCTCGACTGCAAATTCAGGCCCAATGCGAATTTGTAAGGTTAGTCTTACTTTGTGGAACAATGGTTAGCAACAACGTTGTCAGTTATATACAATATTGGTTGTTGGTTATAAAGGTAAAAGTTACCATAATGCTCTGTCACATTTTAGCTAATCAAGTTAAAGGCTCTTATCTAAAAAAATAATTGTGTTACTTAGAATTTAATATAAGTAATGATTACTCTTATGGGTAGAAATTTCTATTTCTCCATGCACTATTTTTATTGAATTGTTTAATCGGGTGGGTGAAATTCTTGTGTTTTCTATTTTAATGTACTTATTCAAATGGATTAACATCTTTGTTAAAACAGTGAATCTGTTTACCATTCATTAAAAACTGCACATAGAGGATTTAACCTCCTAAGAGCTAATTTTATGAACCTATACGACTGATAGAGAACTTTTCACGCAGGCTGCATACATTGGGACATCACGAACACTGCTTTTCAACTATTTCACAGAGATGGTTCCTCATTGTAATGTTTGTCTACTGCCATCCAGTGTATATTAGCATCCATTACACATGGGGCTTTTTAGTTGTATATTTAGTAGGTTAAAATTTTGTTATATATTTTCTACTATAATTCAGATTTTTTTATAGAAAGGTTGTTTCTCATTCCCACAGGGTGTTAGTTGGGAAGTGCATTATGAGCATACACCTAAACCCTTGCAACTGATTTTGCAGAGTCAGTATTAATTACATAGTGTGATGCTCCAATGTGGCCTGACAATGGAATGTTTCCGGGGTTGGAGATAGAAGCAAATTTTATATAAGCAGCTATTTAAGGGGTGATGGGTAAATATTTTAGTGCATGCTTTAGTCTTTTTAAAGAAATTTTGAGTGACAAAGGTGTCAAGCAGAACCAAATGGTTGGGATTTTAAGGAGAATCTTAAAAGAGGACATGGAGGGACAGGAAGGCCCCAATTCTGGGGCAAAGGAGTAGAGAATGCCCAAGAATAGGCCACCCACTGACATGAAACTAGGTGTGGGCAAAGGAGTTCCAGAAGGTTATTTCAGGAGAGAAGGGGGGAGTCCGGGGGCAGGGAAGACTATATCTTTGCCTCTGGGCCAGAAGGAGCACTTCTGCACCCAATAGTCCCACTAAGGAAAGTATAAAACTTACCTGTTAGTGCCTTTTCATCTTACTGAGACTTCCTCACTCAGGCCCAGGTTAAAATCACAGTTAAAATTAATAGCATCATCGGTCCCCAAACTGCATTTTTAAGGAAGGGCCCTTCTGGCTGTCAGTGGGCAGCTTAGTCACCCATCCAGAAGACTGAGGAAAAATCCCAATCAGCAGGATCTGCGCGATTTCCAGTGGGAAAGTTGTTATGTATGTGAACCTCACTTGTGCGTAAGACTTGCCACCAGAGGGCACACCTGTGGGAAACCTATGCGTTACCTGTGTGTACCCTGGTGCAAGCAGGTATAAAAGGCAGGCCACCACGTTGCTGCCACACTTTGGAGTTATATTAAACAGACCCAAGCTCACAATGGTTTAAGTTCACAACACAGCCTCATGGAGTTACTCTAAACATAACAACTGGCGACAAGTTACAGACCACGAACTTTCATGCGGAAATGGCTACCGTTGGTATTCTTATGAGATTTATTGAGGGTGATGATTGGGAAGCCTTCGTTGAGCGCCTCGACCAGTAATTTGTGGCCAATGAACCAGACACAAGTGAAACAGAGATCAAGTGCAGGGCGATTCTCCTCACCGTATGTGGGTCATCGGTATATGGCCTCCTTAAGAACTTGCTGGCACTGGCCAAACTAACGGACAAATCATACGCAGAGCTGTGCACGCTGGCTAAGGAGCACCTCAAGCCCAAGGAGAGCATCCGGATGGCCAGGTACCGCTTTTACACGCACCGTCGCTCCGAGGGCCAGAACGTGGTGAGTTTCATCGCCGACCTTAGACGCCTTGCAACTTTGCAGGATCCTTGGGAGAAATGTTGCGGGACTTTTTCATGCTTGGAATTGGCCATGAAGGTATCCTTCGCAAGCTGCTGTCTGCCGAATCCCTGGATCTGAGCAAGGCCATCACGATAGCCCAGGCCTTCATATCCACGAGCTACAACACGAAACAGATATCTTCACAGAATTGAGGCACACCGACAAGTACTGTGCTGAAAATAATGCCTTCAGCAGGCAGGACTGCACGCGATAGGGCTCACACAGCCGCAGAGGCCAGGCCCAGGGTGACTCAGAGGCTGCTGGGGCGTGCTAATGTGAATCCATTAATGCCATGCTGGCACTGTGGGGGCAGTCACAGAGCCCATCAATGTCGTTTCTGTTATGTATCTGGACTTGTATATACTGTGTACAGCTACCAGAGGGCTCATTCCCCGGAGTCCCAAAGGATCTCATAATCCCTTGGGAGCGCAGGTATTTAAGAGTGCCTCACAGGTTGGAGATGCATTCTGGAGACCTTCAATAAAAGTCTAAGGTCACACTTTACTTTGAGCTCACAGTATTCAGTCTGACTCTTTCTCCATACACGACAATTGGCGACGAGATACAGATAGCGAACCCAAAGATGCAGAGAACAGTGGGCATCCTCGAGAAATTCTTGGAGGGAGATGATATGGAAACTTTTGTGGAGCGACTCGACCAATACTTCGTGGCCAACGAGCTAGATGGGGAAGAGAGAGCTGCCAAATACAGAGCGATCCTCCTCACTGTCTGTGGGGCAACAATGTATGGCCTCATGAAGGATCTGCTCACTCCAGCGAAACCCACGGAGAAATCGTACGACGATTTTTGCACACTGGTCCGAGAGCATTTGAACCCGAAGGAAAGCATTCTGATGGCGAGGTACCGTTACACTTACAAAAGGTCTGAAGGCAGGAAGTGGCGAGTTATGTCGCCGAGCTAAAATGCCTTGCAGGACATTGCAAATTTAAAGGACATTTGGAGCACATGCTCAGAGACTTTTTCATACTTGGCACTGGCCACAAAACTATACTTCACAATCTTTTGACTGGAGAGACCCCAACCTTGAGTAATAGCCCAGGCATTCATTGCCACCAGTGACAATACGAAGCAAATCTCTCAGCGCGCAAGTGCTGCTACAAGTACTGTGAACAAAGTGATGTTGTTTTCGAATCGTAACGTACAGGGCAGGTCACACATACCTGCAGCTACACATCTGCAGATGTCTCAGAGTCCACCATCAAGGGTGATGAATGCAAGGCCATTAACACCTTGTTGGCGCTGCAGGGATGATCATCATTTCCATTCATGCCGATTCAAAGGATACATTTGCAAGGGCTGTGGAACAATGGGACATCTCCAACGAGTGTGCAGGTGAGCTGCTAGGCCTGCTAAATCTGCAAACCACCATGTTGAAGAGGAGGACAGATCCACAGAGGATCTGATAGAGGTGGCAGAGGTACATGGGGTGCAAACATTCACCACGAATTGTCCCCCGATAATGCTGAAGGTTGAACTAAATGGACTCCCGGTGTCAATGGAGATGGACATGGGCACGAGCCAGTCCATCATGGGTAAAATGACTTTCAAAAGATTGTGGTGCAACAAGAACTCAAGGCCAGTCTTAACTCCAATTCGCACGAAACTAAAAACTTACACTAAAGAACTGATTCCTGTAATCGGCAGCGCTACCGTAAAGATCTCCTACGATAAAGCGGTGCACAAGCTACCACTCTGGGTGGTACCGGGCAATGGTCCCACGCTGCTCGGCAGGAGCTGGCTGGGAAAGATACACTGGAACTGGGACGACATCCGAGCGCTATCGCCCGCTGACGACACTTCATGTGCACAGGTCTTAAACAAATTTCCTTTGCTGTTCAAACCAGGCATCGGGAAATTCCACGGAGCAAAAGTGCAGATCCAGCTAATTCCGGGGGCGTGACCCATCCATCACAAGGCGAGAGCAGTACCGTACATGATGAGAGAAAGGGTAGAAATCGAGCTAGACCGGCTGCAATGAGAGGGCATCATTTCACCGATCGAGTTCAGCAAGTGGGCCAGTCCTATTGTCCCAGTCCTCAAGGGAGATGGCACCGTCAGAATCTGTGGCAATTACAAAGTAACTATCAATCGTTTCTCCCTGCAGGACCAATACCCACTTCCAAAAGCCGACGACCTCTTTGCAATGCTGGCGGGAGGAAAGACGTTCACGAAGCTGGATCTGACCTCAGCCTACATGACGCAGGAACTGGAGGAATCATCGAAGGCCCTCACCTGCATCAATCGCACAAAGGTCTTTGTTTATAACAGATGCCCATTTGGAATCCGATCAGCGGCTGTGATATTCCAGAGAAACATGGAAAGTTTACTGAAGTCGGTCCCGCATACCGTGGTCTTTCAGGACGACATCTTGGTTACAGGTCGGAACACCGTCGAGCATCTGCAGAACCTGGAGGAGGTTCTCAGTCGACTCAACCACGTGGGGCTCAGGTTAAAATGCTCGAAGTGCATTTTCCTGGCGCCTGAAATGGAGTTCCTGGGAAGGAGGATTGCGGCGGACGGCATCAGACCCACCAACACAAAGACGGAGGCAATCGAGAACGCACCGAGGCCACAGAACGTGACGGAGCTGCGTTAGTTTCTGGGACTCTTGAACTACTTCGGCAACTTCTTATCGGGTCTCAGCACCCTGCTAGAACCACGACATGTCTTACTACGGAAAGGGGGCGAATGGGTTTGGGGCAAAAGCCAAGAAATTGCCTTTGTAAAAGCGAGAAAATTGTTATGCTCAAACAAATTGCTTGTGTTGTACGATCCATGTAAGCGTTTGGTACTAGCATGTGATGCGTCGTCATATGGCGTCGGGTGTGTATTGCAACAAGCTAATGATTTCGGGAAACTGCAATCGGTTGCTTATGCATCCAGGAGTCTGTCTAAGGCCAAGAGAGTCTACAGCATGATTGAAAAAGAAGCGTTAGCGTGTGTCTATGGGATAAAAAAAAATGCATCAGTACCTGTTTGGGCTAAAATTTGAATTGGAAACTGACCATAAGCCACTTATATCCCTGTTTTCCGAGAGCAAAGGGATAAATACCAACGCATCGGCCCGCATCCAGAGATGGGCGCTCACGTTGTCCGCGTACAACTACACCATCCGCCACAGGCCAGGCACAGAAAACTGCGCCGATGCTCTCAGTAGGCTGCCATTGCCCACCACCGGGGTGGAAATGGCGCAGCCAGCAGATCTAGCCATGGTTATGGCAGCATTTGAGAGTGAGCAATCACCCGTCACTGCCCGGCAGATCAAAACCTAGACAAGCCAGGACCCCTTATTATCCCGAGTCAAAAGCTGTGTGTTTCACGGGAGCTGCTCCAGTGTCCCAGTGGAAATGCAGGAAGGGTTAAAACCGTTCCAGCGGCGCAAAGATGAAATGTCTATACAGGCAGACTGCCTTCTGTGGGGCAATGGAGTAGTGGTCCCCAAGAAGGGCAGAGACACCTTCATCAATGACCTCCACAGTACCCACCCAGGCATCGTAATGATGAAAGCGATAGCCAGATCCTATGTATGGTGGCCCGGCATCGATGCGAATTTAGAGTCCTGTATTCACAGATGTAATACATGCTCGCAGTTAAGCAATGTACCCAGAGAGGAGCCGTTAAGTTTATGGTCGTGGCCCTCCAAACCATGGTCTAGGATACACGTCGACTATGCAGGCCCGTTCTTGGGCAAAATGTCAAAATGTTCCTTGTGGTTGTAGACGCGTACTCCAAGTGGATTGAATGTGAGATAATGTCGGCTAGCACGTCCACTGAAACCACTGAAAGTCTGCGGGCCATGTTTGCCACACACGGCTTACCCGATGTCCTGTTGAGCAACAACGAACCATGTTTTACCAGTGCTGAGTTCAAAGAATTTATGACCCGTAACGGGATCAAACATGTCACATCTGCCCTGTTTAAACCAGCATCCAATGGTCAGGCAGAGAGAACAGTGCAAACCATCAAGCAAGGCTTGAAGAGGGTAACTAGAGGCTCACTGCAGACTCGTCTCTCCCGAGTCCTGCTTAACCGCACGAGACCCCACTCACTCAATGGGATCCCACCTGCTGAACTGCTCATGAAAAGAGCACTTAAGACAAGGCTCTCGTTAGTTCACCCTGATCTACATGAACAGGTAGCAAGCAGGCGGCTTCAACAAAGTGCATACCATGATAGCACAAATGTGTCACGTGTGATTGAAGTCAATGAACCTGTATTTGTATTAAATTATGGGCAAGTTCCCAAGTGATTTCCAGGCACTGTCGTGGCCAAAGAGGGGAGCAGGGTGTTTCGGGTCAAACTTTCAAATGGACTCATTCACAGGAAACACTTGGACCAAATCAAACTCAGATTCACGGACTATCTTGAGCAACCCACCTTGGAGCCTACCTTTTTTTGATCCACCAACAGACACACCAATGGCAACCGACACCACGGTTGACCACAAAGCAGAACCCATCATCCACAGCAGCCCAGCGAGGGCCCCAAATGGCTCAACAACACCAGCCTTCACACCGAGACGATCAACCAGAGCAAGAAGGGTCCCAGATTGACTCACATTGTAAATAGTTACACTATTGACTTCGGTGGTGGAATGTTGTTGTGCATCTGGACTTGTATATACTCTGTGCAGCCACCAGAGGGCTCATTCCCCGGAGTCCCAAGGGATCTCATAATCCCTTGGGAGCACAGGTATTTAAGAGTGCTTCACAGGTTGGAGAGGCACTCTGGAGACCTGCAATAAAAGACGAAGGTCACACTTTACTTTGAGCGCACAGTGTTCAGTCTGACTCTTTCTCCATACACTACAGTTTCAAGCACTACGTGTACAGGGGCTGTGGAACAATAGGGCACCTCCAGCAATTGTGCAAGCGACCTCGGACTCACCACGTGGCAAATTCAGCAGAGAGCGACCGATCCAGCATGGATCACGCTCAACGAGCAGGAGAGGCAACTCAGCTGGAGGATGAGAAGGAAGTGTAAGGTCAACACACCTTCACCACCAAAAGCCCTCCAATAATGTTAAAAATCAAACTTAACGGCATTTGCAATCTCCATGGAACTGGACATGGGAGCAAGCCAATCGATAATGAGCCAGAAGGCCTCTGAGAAACTGTGGAGTAACAAGGCACAGAGGCCAAAGCTGAGACCGATTCACACTGCACTGCGCACTTACACCAAAGAAATCATACCTGTTATCAGCAGTGCGGCAGTGAAAGTATCGTATGACAGAATGGTGCATGATTTACCACTATGGATTGTACCAGGCGATGGCCCTACAATGTTCGGCAGGAGCTGGCTAGGCAAGATCTGGTGGAAATGGGATGACATCAAAGCCCTGTCATCGGCGGATGACGCCCCGAGAGCCCAGGTGCTAAACAAAGTCCCGGCATTATTTGAGCCAGGCATCGGCAACTTCACAGGTGCCAAAGTGCAGATCCACTTTGTTCCTGGGGCACGGCCCGTTCATCACAAGGCCCAAGCAGTCCCATATATGATGCGAGAGAAAGTCGAAATCGAGCTGGACAGACTTCAATGAGAGGGAATCATATTGCCAGTCGAGTTCAACGAGTGGGCCAGTCCAATCGTGCCGGTGCTAAAGAGCGATGGGACGGTCAGAATCTGCGGGGACTACAAGGTGACGTTCAACCGAGTCTCGTTACAGGACCAGTACCCACTACCCAAAGCAGAGGATTTATTCGCAACGCGAGCAGGGGGGAAGTCATTCACCAAGCTAGTCCTCACCTCTGCTTACATGACGCAGGAGCTGGCTAAACCGTCAAAGAAGTTGACGTGAAAAAACACGCACAAAGGACTGTTCGTGTATCACCTTTGGGATTCGCTCGGCGGTGGCCATCTTCCAGAGGAACATGGAAAGTCTGCTGAAATCGGTTCCATGTACAGTGGTGTTCCAGGACGACATCTTGATCACTGGTCGAAACACCACCGAACACTTGCACAACCTGGAGGAGGTTCTAAAGCAACTGGACAGAGTGGGACTCAGGCAGAATCGCTCCAAGTGTGTTTTCCTGGTGCCAGAGGTCGAATTTCTGGGGAGAAAGATTGCGGCGGACGGCATCAGACCCACGGCCTCCAAGACGGAGGCCATCAAGAATGCACCCAGACCACAAAATGTGACGGAGCTGCCTTCATTCCTGGGACTCCTCAACTACTTTGGTAACTTTCTACCGAGGTTGAGCATTTTGCTGGAACCTTTGCATTTGCTGCTACGTAAGGGTGATGACTGGGTTTGGGGTAAATCTCAAGAAACAGCCTTTAACAAGGCCAGGAACCTGCTATGCTCCAACAAATTACTTGTATTGTATGACTCATGTAAATGTTTGGTACTAGCATGTGATGTGTTGTCGTACGGGGTCAGTTGTGTGTTACAGCAAGCCAATGGGTCAGGCAAACTGCAACCAATTGCATATGCATCCAGAAGTTTATCCAAGGCCGAAACAGCCTACAGTATGGTTGAGAAAGAAGCGCTGGCTTGTGTATATGGGGTTAAGAAAATGCACCATTATCTATTTGGTCTCCGGTTCGAGCTTGAAACCGACCACAAACTGCTTTCATCACTGCTCTCAGAAAGCAAAGGTATCAACACCAATGCTTCGTCCCGCATATGACTATGTAATCTGCCACAGACCAGGCACAGAGAACTGCGCTGATGCCCTCAGTCGGTTGCCATTGCCCACCACCGTGGTGGAAATGGTGCAATCCGCAGACTTGCTTCTGGTAATGGACATCTTTGAGAGCAAGGGGTCGCCCATCACGGCTCACCAGATCAGGTCCTGGACTAGCCCAGACCCACTGCTATCACTAGTAAAAAGATGGATCCTCAATGGGAGCTGGTCGGGGGTTCCCGGGGAAATGCAAAAGGAAATCAAGCCATTTCACTGATGCAAGGATGAACTGTCAGTCCAGTCGGATTGCCTCCTATGGGGGAATCACGTGATTTTGTCCAAAAAGGGCAGGGAAACGTTTAGACGCGACCTACATAGTACCCACCCAGGCATAGTCATGATGAAGGCTATCACCAGGTCGCACGTCTGGTGGCCCGGCATCGACTCCGAATTAGAGTCATGCGTACACCAATGCGATACTTGCTCACAGCTGAGCGACCCACCAAGGGAGGCCCCACTGAGGCTGTGGTCATGGCCCTCCCAACCATGGTCCAGGGTCCACGTAGACTTCGCTGGCCCCTTTCTAGGGAAGATGTTTCTAGTAGCAGTGGACGCTTACTCAAAATGGATTGAATGTATAATAATGTCATCATGTACGTCCACTGCCACCATTGAAAGCCTCAAGGCCTTGTTCGCCACCCATGGGTTACCCGATGTCCTTGTCAGTGACAATGGACCATGTTTCACCAGCTCGGAATTCAACGAATTCATGACTCGCAATGGCATCAAGCATGTCAGGTCTGCCCCATTTAAACCCCACTCCTCGTAACTCTTTATGGCCCTTACGGCTAAAGGGATTAAGGGATATGGAGAGAAAGCAGGAAATGGGTACTGAGGGAATGATCAGTCATGATCTTATTGAATGGTGGTGCAGGCTCGAAGGGCCGAATGGCCTACTCCTGCACCTATTTTCTATGTTTCTATGTTTCTAACCCGCACCCAACGGCCAAGCAGAACGGGCAGTCCAAACTATCAAGCAAAGCTTGAGACGTGTAACGGACGGCTCCCTGCAGACCCGGTTATCCAGGGTTCTGCTCAGCGACTGGACGCGCCCCCACTCGCTTACCAGAGTTCCCCCTGCAGAATTGCTAATGAAGAGAGCACTCAAAACAAGGCTCTCCTTAGTCCACCCGGACCTCGATGATCACATAGAAACCCAGCGGCACAGGTATAACGTGTATCAAGATCGCGCGGCGGCCTCGCGTGACATTGAAGTCAATGATCCGGTGTTTGTTCTAAATTACGGTCACGGTCCCAAGTGGTTTGCTGGCACTGTCTTCACCAAGGAGGGGAACAGAGTGTTTGTTGTGAAATTGTTGAATGGGCAAACGTGCAGAAAGCACTTGGATCAGACCAAACTGCGATTCACGGACTACCAAGAACAGTTTGAGGAAGACCCCACCATCTATGATCCACCAACACACACCCAACCAGCAAATGACCTTGCTGTCAACCACGAGAATGAACCCACCTTGCCCCACAGTCCGACCAGGCCAGCCGACCAACTCCCCCATGCCGGGATGTCAACTCAGGTGATTGACCAGGGAACGCTTCACCCTGTAAATAACTTGTACTCAAGACTTTGGGGGAAATGATGTTATGTATGTGAACCTCACTTGTATGTAAGACTTGTCACCAGAGGGCACACTTGTGGGAGACCTATGGGTCACCTGTGTGTACCCTGCTGCAAGCAGGTATAAAAGGCAGGCCACCACATTGCTGCTGCACTTTGGAGTTATATTAACCAGACCCAAGGTCACAATGGCTTAAGTTCACAACATGGAGTTATTCGAAACATGACATATGTGATCTATTTCTGCCAAGTGGTTAGGGTTAATATTGCTCCTAGCATGCCAAACAAGCAGTATTACAAACACAGAAGCAGTAGAGGGGTCGGGACAGGAGGTGTAGATGTAGAACTGGGTGTTATTAGCTTATATTGGCAAGGAACAGCATGCAGATGAGGAAGAGGAGGGGACCAATCATTGCTGGAGATGGTCTATATAATTTAGAAACATAGACATAGAAACATAGAAAATAGGTGCAGGAGTAGGCCATTTGGCCCTTCTAGCCTGCACCGCCATGCAACTTCAGTACCCCCTTCCTACTTTCTCGCCATACTCCTTGATCCACCGAGTAGTAACGACGTCATCTAACTCCCTTTTGAATATATTTAGTAAATTGGCCTCAACAACTTTCTGTGGTAGAGAATTCCACAGGTTCACCACTCCCTGGGTGAAGAAGTTTCTCCTCATCTTGGTCCTAAATGGCTTACCCCTTATCCTTAGACTGTGACCCCTGGTTCTGGACTTCCCCAACATTGGGAACATTCTTCCTGCATCTAACCTGTCTAAACCCATCAGAATTTTAAACGTTTCTATGAGGTCCCCTCTCATTCTTCTGAACTCCAGTGAATACAAGCCCAGTTGATCCAGTCTCTCTTGATAGGTCAGTCACCAGGATAATCATAACAATAAAAGGGCAAAAGGCTGGGCAGTTGGTAGCTTGAAAGTGCAAATGGAGAAATACATGAGGATGTGGGTGATGACAGATTCAAGGAAATGGTCAGAGATGGCCTTGTCTGTGTTGGACACCATGGGAGCCAAGAGAACATGACAGGCAGATGGCAAGATTAAGGCACTGGCTGTGTATATGGATAGAAACATAGTAACATAGAAAATAAGTGCAGGAGTAGGCCAATCGGCCCTTCGAGCCTGCACCACCATTCAATATGACATGGCTGATCATGCAACTTTAGTACCTCATTCCTGCTTTCTCTCCATACCCCTTGATCCCTTTAGCTGTAAGGGCCACATCTAATTCCCTTTTGAATATATCGAACGAACTGGCCTCAACAACTTTCTGTGGTAGAGAATTCCACAGGTTCACAATTCTCTGAGTGAAGAAGTTTCTCCTCATCTCGGTCCTAACTGGCTTACCCATTATCCTTAGACTGTGACCCCTGATTCTGGACTTCCCCAACATTGGGAACGTTCTTCCTGCATCTAATTTGTCCAATCCCATCAGAATTTTATATGTTTCTATAAGATCCCCTCGCATTCTTCTAAATTCCAGTGAATATAAGCCTAGTCGATCCAGTCTTTCTTCATATGTCAGTCCCGCCATCCTGGGAATCAGTCTGGTGAACCTTCGCTGCACTCCCTCAATAGCAAGAATGTCCTTCCTCAGATTAGGAGACCAAAACTGTACACAATATTCAAGGTGTGGCCTCACCGAGGCCCTGTACAACTGCATTAAGACCTCCATGCTCCTATACTCAAATCCTCTCGCTATGAAGGCCAATATGCCATTTGCCTTTTTCACCGCCTGCTGTACCTGCATGCCAACTTTCAATGACTGATGTACCATGACACCCAGGTCTCATTGCACCTTCCCTTTTCCTAATAGGAGAATTGATATGAAGGGAGAGGTTTAGGTAGGATGTGAGAGCAGTGAAATCAGCAGAGAGAAGGCAAGATGAGTTGGGTCGGTGATTGCAATCACCAAGGATGAGGAGTCCCCTACAGTGCAGAGGCTAAAGGAGCAAAGGAGGGAAGATATCTCAGAACAAGGCATCAGGGAGAGAGTGGTAGAGAATCAGGATTTTGAAGAAGCAGGAAGAATGGAACAAGGTGAGGTGATCGAAGGAAGAAAACGTACCCAAGGAGTTGGGGGAAGAAATCAAGGTGCGATTTGGGGTGATAAAGGCAACACCGATAGTGTGACGGTTTGGACAGGACAGTTGATGGAACGTATAGCCAGGTGGGGTGGCTTGAGTAACAGGCAAAATGTCACCGCTTGGGACCCAAAGGGCTAGACTTTCCATTTAGATCGCGAGTGCCCAAAAAATGGGCGATGTTCCAGTCTTAGTGATGTTTCAGCCTTCATGATCGCTGGAACATTGTCCATTTTTGGCATCACAACTTTCGGCATTTCTTTGGGGCGATAGCCTAGCGATGCGAAACGAGCCTCAGCAATGTGGAAAGCAAGGCTTCCCTAGCAACGGCCTTCTGCGCATGCGTTATTATTATTTTTTTGGTAAACAGGTTTTCCCGTGATTCGGGAGGTCAGGGGTCATTCACGCATGCGCAGAAGGCAAAGGGAGGGGGAGAGAGAGAGAGAATAGAGGAGAGGAAAGCAGAGACAGAAAGCCTCCTCTTCCTCCTCGTCTGCCTCTTCCGCCTCCACTCCTTCCTGAGATGGACCGGCAGCCCCATCTGGCAATTGTTGTCCTCTCCTTTTTGCTAGGTTATGCAACATGCAGCACACCACAATAAACTCAGCGAGCTGGTCAGGGTAGTATTGTAGGCTGCCTCCAGAATGGTCCAGGCATCTGAAGTGCTGCTTCAGGACTCCAATTGTTTTTTCGACGATATTGCGTGTGGCTATGATGCTTTCGTTGTAATGCTTCTCGGCTTCCATCTGGGGATTACGCAGAGGGGTCATGAGCCAGCTGGCAAGGCCATATCCTTTAACCCCAGCATCCAACCATGACCTTGTGGCTGACTGTTAAACAGGTCTGAGACAGAGCTCTCACGCAGGATGTGCGCATCATGGATGCTGCCTGGAAATTTAGCATTTACTGCCATGATTATTTGGTTGTGGTCGACAACGAGCTGCACATTCAGGGAGTGGAATCCCTTTCGGTTATGAAACACCTCCACATCCTGTAAAGGTGTTTTCAGGGCGATGTGCATGCAGTCTATTGCTCCCTGCACCTTAGGGAAGTTTGCTATTCTCGGGAAACCCAAAGCCCTCCCGTTCTGTGCCTCCCTGGTCATAGGGAAGCTTATAAAGTCCTTCAGTCACCTGTCGAATGGAGAAATGTGTGGTGTGCTGAGAGATACCACAGATGTCGCCAGCTGAAGCCTGAAAGGAGCCCAATGCGTAGAAGGATAGTGCCACAGTCACCTTTACCTCAATGGGCAGTGCGGTCCTGATGGTGCTGTTAAGCTGCAGATCTCTCTTGATGAGCTGGCATATCTCATCGATGACCTCCTTTCGGAAGTGCAGCCTCCTAAGGCATGTGTTATCAGACAAGTTGAGGTATGATTGCTTTTCCCTGTAAGTTCATCGCATGTACGTTCTCCTCCTCCGCCTCTACATTAGTCTGCCACCTCTGTGATTGGGTCCTTCACTAAACCCAACTTCAGACTCCAGCATGTGAGCATTTACAAGCAATGGTAGAGAAGTTACAGATCCCATCACTATCACTATAAATGCCTTGTTATTAAAATAAATATAAACATAACTGTGAGTGGATCAATCAGTAACTTAAAGGCCTTAAATAATTCACAAATTATAAGCCCCTTCTTTAAGTAGCCTCTCACTTCCTCCGACATTCAAAATGGCATCCGTATGCCGAGTTCTGTGAGGAATGCCAGGTAAAAAGAGCAGCTTTTCTCCAGCGATCCTCTCGACGAGTGATCAGCCCGGTGATGTGCCGAATGTTGTGCTGGGCGATGTGTGGGCGATCACCTCATTGATGTGACACGAAAGTTGGGCTGGCAATTTTTTGGCGATGTTCCGGCCCAACTTTCCACTTTTTAAGCAAAATAGAAACATAGAAATTAGGTGCAGGAGTAGGCTATTTGGCTCTTCTAGCCTGCACCGCCATTCAATAAGATCATGGCTGATCATTCAACCTCAGTACCCCTTTCCTGCTTTCTCTCCATACCCCTTGATCCCTTTGGCCGAAAGGGCCATATCTAACTCCCTTTTGAATATATCTAACGAACTGGCCTCAATAACTTTCTGCGGTAAGAGAATTCCACAGGTTAACCACTCTCTGAGTGAAGAACTTTCTCCTCATCTCAGTTCTAAATGGCTTACCCCTTATTCTTAGACTGTGACCCCTGGTTCTAGAACTCCCCAGCAACAGGAACATTCTTCCTGCCTCCAACCTGTCCAATCCCATCAGAATTTTATGTTTCTATGAGATCCTCTGTCATTCTTCTAAACTCCAGTGGATACAAGCCCAGTTGATCCAGTCTCTCCTCATATGTCAGTCCTGCCATCCCAGGAATCAGTCTGGTGAACCTTCGCTGTACTCCCGCAATAGCAAGAACGTCCTTCCTCAGATTAGGAGACCAAAACTGAACACAATATTCCAGGTGGGGCCTCACCAAGACCCTGTACAACTGCAGTAAGGCTTCCATGCTCCTATACTCAAAGCCCCTTGCTATGAAGGCCAACATACCATTTGCCTTCTTCACCGCATGCTGTACCTGCATGCCAACCTTCAATGACTGATGAATCATGACACCCAGGTCTCATTGTACCTCCCCTTTTCCTTATCTGCCGCCATTCAGATAATATTCTACCTTCGTGTTTTTGCCCCCAAAGTGGATAACCTCACATTTATCCACATTATACTGCATCTGCCATGTATTTTCCCACTGACCTAACCTGTCCAAATCATTCTGCAGCCTCTTAGCATCCTCCTCACAGCTCACACCGCCACCCAGTTTAGTATCATCTGCAAACTTGGAGATATTACACTCAATTCCATCATCCAAATCATTAATACATATTGTAAAGAGCTGGGGTCCCAGCACCGAGCCCTGCGGCACTCCACTAGTCACTGCCTGTCATTCTGAAAAGGACCCGTTAATCCCGACTCTCTGCTTCCTGTCTGCCAATCAGTTCTCTATCCACGTCAGTACATTACCCCCAATACCATGTGCTTTGATTTTGAACACCAATCTCTTGTGTGGGACCTTGTCAAAAGCCTTTTGAAAGTCCAAATACACCACATCCACTGGTTCTCCCCTGTCCACTCTACTAGTTACATCCTCAAAAAATTCCAGAAGATTTGTCAAGCATTTGATTCCAACATTTTGCTCACTACTGATGTCAGGCTAACCGGTCTATAATTACCCGTTTTCTCTCTCCCTCCTTTTTTAAAAAGTGGTGTTACATTAGCAACCCTCCAGTCCATAGGAACTGATCCAGAGTCAATGGACTGTTGGAAAATTATCACCAATGCATCCACGATTTCTAGGGCCACTTCCCTGAGTACTCTGGGATGTAGACTATCAGGCCCTGGGGATTTATCGGCCTTCAATCCCGTCAATTTCCCGAACACAATTTCCCGCCTAATAAGGATATCCTTCAGTTTCTCCTTCTCACTAGACCTTCGGACCCCTAGTACATCTGGAAGGTTATTTGTGTCTTCCTTTGTGAAGACAGAACCAAAGTACTTGTTCAATTGGTCTGCCATTTCTTTGTTCCCCATTATAAATTCACCCGAATCCGACTGCAAGGGACCTACGTTTGTCTTCACTAATCTTTTTCTCTTCACATATCTATCGAAGCTTTTGCAGTCATTTTTTATGTTTCCGGCAAGCTTCCTCTCGTATTCTATTTTCCTCCTCTTAATTAATCCCTTTGTCCTCCTCTGCTGTATTCTAAGTTTCTCCCAGTCCTCTGGCTTGCTATTTTTTCTGGCTAATTTGTATACCTCTTCCTTGGATTTAACACTATCCTTAATTTCCACGGTTGAGCCACCTTCCCCATTTTATTTTTACTCCAGACAGTGATGTATAATTGTTGGAAGTTCGTCCATATGAATTTTAAAGGTTTGCCATTGCCTATCCACCGTCAACCCTTTAAGTATCATTTGCCAGTCTAATCTAGCCAATTCGCGCCTCATACCATCAAAGTTACCTTTCCTTAAGTTCAGGACCCTAGTTTCTGAATTAACTTTTTCACTCTCCATCTTGATAAAGAATTCTACCATATTATGGTCACTCTTCCCCAAGGGGCCTTACAACAAGATTGCTAATTCGTCCCTTCTCATTACACATCACCCAGTCTAGGATGGCCAGCACTCTGGTTAGTACCAACCAAAGTGGATAACCTCACATTTATCCACATTATACTGCACATGCCATGCATTTGCCACTCACCTAATCTATCCAAGTCACCCTGCAGCCTCTTAGCATCCTCCTCACAGCTCACTCCGCCACCCAGCTTAGTGTCATCTGCAAACTTGGAGATATTACATTCAATTCCTTCATCTAAATCATTGATGCATATTGTAAATAGCTGGGGTCCCAGCACTGAACCCTGCGGCACCCCACTGGTCACTGCGTACCACTCTGAAAAGGACCCGTTTATTCCAACTCTCTGCTTCCTGTCTGCCAACCAGTTTTCTATCCACGTCAATACATTACCCCCAATACCGTGCGCTTTAATTTTGCACACTAATCTCTTGTGTGGGACCTTGTCAAAAGCCTTTTGAAAGTCCAAATACACCACATCCACTGGTTCTTCCTTGTCCACTCTACTAGTTACTTCCTCAAAAAATTCTAGAAGATTTGTCAAGCATGATTTCCCTTTCATAAATCCATGCTGACTTGGACAGATCCTGTCACTGCTTTCCAAATGCGCTGCTATTTCATCTTTAATAATTGATTTGGGTGATATATGGGCAATAGCTTGCCTTTTGGGGCGATATATGGGCTCTAGCCCAGCGATTTCATGTGGAAAGTCTAGTCTTTCAGTCAAAGTCAGGATGTCGATGCATTCATTCAGAGTTCGGCCATGAATAGAAAAGGCCTTCATTGTGAATGAATTGACATTTTGGACAGAAATGTGAAAAGGGACTGCGATTGTTGATCAGAGGGGGCAGTGGTGGGTAGGGTGAGCGGGATGGGATAGTGGTTGACGAGATTACTCCCAGTGAGTGCACTGGGAGGAAAGATTAATGAAAGAGTAGGGTAGGGCAGTTGAGGTTTCTGCTTGTATGGAGTCAGTGAGTAGTGCCTTAATGGGGAGAAAACAGAGAAAGACACACAGGGTAGCTGTGGCCTTATCAATGGGGGATTCAAGCCTGAGACAGCTTTTCCTGTATCCTTTTAAAAAGGAAGAATTTAGAAGGATACCAGGCAATATATGGCAAATGGGGTTAAAGTAAGTTGAAGACCCAGCACCAGTACAGGCACAATGGGCTGAATGGTCACTTTCTGTGTTGTAATTTCTATGATTTAATGACATAAGGTATTTTGCACTTCAAATTTCAACATCCCTTTGTTCAATTATTGTAAGCCAAAAATCTCACATTGCATAATTTAAACATAAGTTTGCCTTTCAAAGTTACATTAGATGTAAAAGCAACTTCAGCATAATACTTCCACCAAATGCCAACATTTATAAACAATTGCATGTCAATCAAGGTCTGTGCTTTTTCAGTATCACAGTATAATTAGGCCACATAACTAGGGGTGTTGCAAAATGTCTCAGGAGACTAGTTTTATTGCTTCCAAGGAGAACAAAGGCAAATTATAGTTCTTATAGCTTTCAAAAGTGTAACAATCAAATTATAGTCGTACATCAAAGTAACTTTCTCTAAACAATGAGTAAAGCATGGAAAGTATTCGTAAAATATATATGTTATGGTGTTATCTTTAGGCTGCTGCAATGAATTTCGAACTCCTTAGTTAAGCACGGTTATTTAGTGTTCACAAAGGCTGTGCTTAGCAAGCCTATTTTCAAAAGGAACCACATCTATTGAGAGAAAATCAGCAGAATTCATGTCTCAAATTTGATGAACATAATGGTTTAATATACTGAGATGATGTCAGTGTTTACAAATATACAGAATGATGCTCTCAGTGTCAAATGTGATCTAGAGTTTGATGAAATATATATGGTAAAATACAATAAAGCTGTATGAAGGTTATGAAGAGGCAAATCAGAATTCATCACAACTTGGGCGATGCACATAAAGTTTTTAGTACTACTATAATTTTTTTTTTTTAAAACATTTTTTTACAGTGATTCAGACAACAAATTAGTGTTCAGAGCTGCAGCCAAACTGTTGAAAAGAACCCAAATATAGCTTGGTGTTTTTTTATAAGTTACTGATTCCAACTTAACAATGTTTAGAAAATCTAGATATTTGCTTACATAACAAGAGTCACTGCACTTCAAAATAATTTATTGTATATGAAGCACTTTGGGATAATTCTGAGAGACGTGATAAGGTGTTACATAAATGCAAGTCTTTCTAAAATACGATATACAGAAAGTTCATAACATGCCCATTTTTATTAGAAACCAGTCTGATGAGTAAAAGTCATTAATGTGGTTTGGTTAAAATCTAATAAAAAGTTTTGTATATTATTGAGCTGACAAGTTAATGCACACAGAGGGGTGGTAGACAGGCAGCATTAGCACTAGTGACACTGGAGATAGGAAAATCTAAACTCTGGAATGAAACAATAAGCCAACATGATAATTACCTTACATTTTTTTAAATCCTCAATGTTTACAGCAAATGTCAAATTGGAATCTTACAACAAGGTATACAACAGAGGGTAGAATTTAAGGCACTTTTAAAATGTTGATAAGAGAGAGAATGCAGACCTTCTAGTGGAAGGTGTCAAAGGGCCGATAGCTGTTATCATTTGCAATATTTGAAAGATGAACCCTTTGGGTTTCTTTGTGCAGAATGTATTTTTTATTTCAGAAAGGCATGCATTTAATATCCACATCTTATACAAATTGATGACTAAGTATTAAAGATGCAATGCATACCTAACCTTTGCAAAATGCAAACATGCATTTTATTGTTTTACTACCAATAAGTATGAAGGAGACTGACATAATGAAGAAACAAATGAAAAGATATGGACATAAAATTAAGCTGTGTGATACTTGCGGCTGAGCACTTAATATGTTCATCTGAAATTCTTCTCTGTGCTATTTTAGTGGAAGTGTTAACCCATTTATTTCAAATTGGTTAATGTGTCCATTAAGATTCTGGAGACAGGGACATTAGACAAGTGCATTGGCATTTCTCCACTGTTTACCCTATGGTGTAACTTCAGAGCCAAAGTATTCCTGTGCACAAAGTTCTGCGCTATTCAAGATTTAACATGAGGTAACTACTTTTCCTCTTGATGCGTCCGTTATCTAGATTTCAGAATAAAACATTAAATCCCAAAGTTATTATAAGATTGTCACAGTAAACCACCGTGTGGCTAAGCTGCTGATCATACATTACAATAAATTATTTATTATAATATTGAGACAGAAATTAGAAAAGGCGTTCTTTGCCAGCAGTAGTGCAATAATTATATATGACAGTTAAAAATAAAGTTTAGAGAGTTTATTTTAATACTTATTTTGAAGGTTTCGTTTTCTCTTTAAATAGCGGCACCTTTGAAGGTACCAAGACTTAACAGTTTTTTGATGTGATCAAGGTGAGGAATGAAAGTACTGGAAAAATAGCTTCTGCAAATTACACCTAGTGATAAACTGAAATAGCTAAAAGTATTAACTTCAGTATGTATCTATCCAACAATTTTAATCAACAACACTGAAAAGCCACCCTGTACCGGATCCTAACTTCTGTTTCATTCTTCTCATTAATAGTTACTGCCTCTCAGATCTAAAACTGCAAAAGATATGCCAATTACAGGACAATTATTTTGTTAAAAATTCATTCACAGAGATTTATAAAGCTAGAGCTCACCAGTTTATATTCGACAGAATTTATGTGAGGGTTCCCAGATCTCCTGCCATAATTTCAGAAAATTGGGAAAACTCCCGTGGAAATTCCAGGTAATGCTGCCTATGTTTAGAGCTATGATATGAAGAAGTTGCGAGAAGTTAATAGTTAATGGTTTTATGGTTACGAGAAGTGTTTTGGCATGACATAATAGAGTCCTTCTCTGACTAGTTTCTTGGACACCATTCAAAATGATTCATTTCTGCAATCTGGACATCATTTAAAATATTACACTGAAGCTGTTGTACATTATAAAATGATTGTATATATCCTTATATACATGTGCACAGCTAATCAGTTAACTTACACTACTATTAGAATATATGAGTATTTAAATACTCATTGATGGTACTATTTGCCATAAAACAAATGATGTTACTTAGTCCAGTAACTCCAGCATAGGTATACTGGGCTCATGTTGAGATGCCCAACATGGAGTTTCACTACAGTTTTGACTGCAAGTTAAACTTGACTACCTTCTATGTCTGAGTTCTCATTATTGTTGGATGGAGGTCTTCTAGTAGCAGAACCTTCAATTTCAGAAGAAGTCAGCAGGAAGTCATATCCTGTCCATCTTTTTATTAGCCATTGAGAAGCAACTTTGACCGAGACCCAAGTTGTGTTGCTCAACAAGTTGATGGAAGAACTGAAAGAGGGCAGCAACTGGGAATAATGCAAGTGGTAATTGAGAAAATCAATGCATTTTTAAGTTTTAAATTTCTACTCATAATTTCAACCGAACCAAACATTCAGGATACAGTTATACTAATTGTTTCTGGTTTGGGACTGGTATCTGCTTCGCTGGACTGTAGTTAGAATGAAACCAAAGTGACGTAAGACTGCCTCATAGAGGCACTTCTTGTGCACTTGATACTTTAACACTGGATTTTCTACACAGAATTCAGGAAACCACTGTTCTGCTATAGCTCAAATTAGGAATCAGACACAAAGGTTTTAGAATTTTTGTTTACTTCAGTATTTTAGCCAGATATGTGGTAGGGTGGGATGAGACCTCTGCCCGCTCATTTGCACTTGCATTAACTCTGTCCCAGATCACAGGGAAAGGGACATTTTGATAACAGGGGCTGGCACTCATACCAATAGCACCAGGAGCACCCGCCCCGAGAGTATGGCATTGTGCGACCTGGGCCTGTACAATAAGTATGCCTGCTCCACCTCAACAGTGATGTTATGATGGGAATGTAGGTTGGGAGGTAGGAAGAAGAAGCGCTGGCCTCACCACCATCAGAAATTGTCTTTGGGAACCGAAAGGAGCGGAAATCCAGTGAAAAAAAGTACTGGTTCAAACTACTGCCCCTCTGCTTCCAGATTCCTGCCCTATCCCCAAATATTTCTACCATGATATGTTTTCATAAACTGAATCCTTAACCACTATATATTTTCAACATACATTTTTGAGGAGACAAAATTACTTAATTTTCACCAAAAGTTCCCGTTGTCTCCTTGGCCTACACAAAGTGTGGCCAAGTATGGTCTTCTATAGGCCTTGCCAATGCCACTCCAAGGTTGGCTGCAAACACATACCAGAGGAGAATGTCACTTGAATTCTGTTTTGCTGCTTTGGGGGAGACACCTGCCATCTTCTTGGCCCCACAAGCAGCAATGCAGCCAAGTCCAGGAGTTCAGTGGGAGTGGGGACTTGAACCTATAGGACACCACTGCATGGTTCAATGCTTCAGTGTGACACATCATTGTGTCACTTCATTTTTAACAATGACACATGCATAACTGCTAATATTTTTGATTGGAAATGTATAAATAATTATTTCCTTTTGATTTTTACTAATGTTGTGGAACACAATATCATAAGGGGAGACTAGACAAGTATATGAGAGAGAAGGGAATAGATGGTTATTTGGATAGATTTAGATGAGGAAAGATGGGAAGAGTCTCGAGTGGAGCATAAACTGGTTTGGCCAAATGGCCTTTTTCTGTGCGGTATATCCTATGTAATCCTATAGTGTTTAAGAATATTATTAGAGGCTTAAACTATGAGGACAAGTTGCATAAACTTGGCTTCTATACCCTTGCGTATAGGAGATTGAAGGGTGATCTGATTGAGGTGTTGAAAATGTTAAAAGGATTTGACAGGGTAGATTGGATAATGTATTTCCTCTAGTGGGGGAATCAAGAACAAGGGGAGATAATCTTAAAATTAGAGCTAGGCCATTTAGGAGCGAAATCAGGAAGCACTTTTTCACACAAAGTGTAGTAGAAATTTGGAATAGTCTTCCCTCAAAAGGCTGTGAATGCTGGGACAATTGGAGCTTTCAAGACTGAAATAGATAGATTTTTGTCAGCTAAGGTTACGAAGCGATATGGAGCAACGGTGTGAAATGGGGTTGGGGTGCAGATCAGCCATGATCTAATTGAATGGCAGAGCAGGCCTGAGGAGCTGAATGGCCTACTCCTGTTCCTAATATTTTGATTACATGTATTGTACTACTGTGGTAATTTTAAGCAAATGTTTGTGCTTAGTTTATACTATGACCTTTAATTAAAATGCTGATGATGTTAACAAAACCTATGCTGCTCCTGATTTGGTATCTGGGCCAAAACATATTAGAAAAGACTTATACATTTCTAGTACTGTCTCCAACTACATACTTACAAGTGGTGTATATGCGTGACTTCAAAAATAATTGATAAAGCTTTATATTGCATTTATTTGTTAAGCTTAGCAATAGAAATGAGACTGAATAGATACTGTACTCCAGATAGCAGTTAGACTTCCACTTTCAATGGCTGCAATATTTCTTAGGAAATATTAACTGTTCCTCCCTGATTTTTACCCATATAAATTATGGATTGTCAATTACATTTTTACAGAGTTCTACAGACTTACTCAGGAACTCAGGTTATTTGCAAAGACATATATGAGCACTGATAGAACAATCAATAACTTAAAAAAAACAAGCATTGCTAATATGAGGGTTTACCATGTCTTCTTAATATAATTCCTTTATTATTATTCTCAAAAGCAATCTGCAAAATAAATACTGTTATAATCTGGTCGTCACATAATCACCCTGTGTCACAGTCCATTGATTCACACTGTCTTCATTCCCTGAATCGTTTGCCAGAGTATCCTCTGTTGTTTCGAATGAGTGAGCACTGGTGATGCCATCTGGAGACTGTCTGTGTGAAAGTACATGAATATTTTCTTCTGTTTCTGGCTTCCATGTGTTACTCATATTTAGGTCTTTTATGTTTGAGTCAGTGTCACTGACCAACATTTGGTCCAAGTCTCCTATGCCCTCACAGTCAGAGCTTTCTCTCTTTTTCAGTAGGCTTTCCTCTTGGGTAATTTCCTCAGAAACTGTGTAAATCCGATTGCAATTCTGCTCCGCATTGCATGGTTTTGTTCTTTTTCGAAAGAATCCTAAATTTTTGAGAGAGTCTTTAACAATGCTTTTATTGTTTTGCTTTCCCTTGGATACGTCAGTTGCTTTAGGCGTGGACCCGTTGCTTAAGGTACTACATGCTGCTGGAGTGTCTGATATTTTAGACATTGGTTTGGGGCAAACTAAAGATGTTAAATCAAAGAAGCTTAGCTTGTTCTTCTGTTCATTTGCACATGTTATTTTCTTTTTTGCAACAGTCATGTGTTCAGTTGCTCGATCTTCAGTCTTGAATACTTCATTTGGATCTGATATTCTGGATGCTGTGCTTAAGCTAGCAGCCTGTACACCTGGAAGCTTGTTCCCTTTTAGAAGACCCAAAACTTCATAGCGGAAGCTGGAAATATCCTGTTTCAGTTCCTATAACCCCAATAAAAATAATTTATTTTTAAATATTCAGTGATGTCAAAACACAGTCAATACACAAATATTTTAGCAAAATGATAAGGAAATATCCATTTGCCAATAATTAATACTTCTCTGTTAACACCTTGCTACCAGAATCAGTAATAATCGGGAAAAGGTCATTTTGCACAACCACACTGGGTATCCAGTGTGCAACTTTTGTTTTTGTGGCTGAACCAGAAAAAGGTAATAATGGCTTGGAATTTACTGTTGGGATGACGGCAAACTGGTAGCATTCACCGTCATTCCGCCTTTGAATCTGACCGCAACTTTGGGATTTGGGTGCGTGCGTAGGCGCATGTGGAAATCCTGACGCTGTGCTCCCACCCAGAGAGCCGGCAGTCTGTGTAATCACCCAAATCAGGGAAACTGTGATGAAAATTCTGGCTCTTCCGCAGTAAGTACACTGTTAAATTCCTATAACCCCAATAAAAAGTTAGACCCAAAGGAATTAGCTGTAATGGGGTTTTGACAACATTATTACTGCTAAACAAATGTTAAGGGCCTGGAAAACTAATTTTGATTTTGTGCAGTGTGAAATTTGTCTATTTTAATAAAAATTTAAATTAAGAATTAAAAAAAAAAATGTTTTTAATATTTTTTGAAGACGTTTGTCCATCTTTATTTCAGGTTTGTCTTTTCCTCATATGGAGCCCCAATCTTTGTTTTGCTCTCTCTAATATTTTTAAAAAGTCATGCGTGGAAATTGGGCCTCCCTGGTGCAAGAGTCAAGGATGTCTCGGAGCGGCTGCAGGGCATTCTGGAGGGGGAGGGTGAACAGCCAGTTGTTGTGGTGCATATAGGTACCAACGATATAGGTAAAAAACAGGATGAGGTCCTACAAGTTGAATTTAGGGAGCTAGGAGTTAAATTAAAAAGTAAGACCTCAAAGGTAGTAATCTCAGGATTGCTACCAGTGCCATGTACTAGTCATGTGCCTTGAAATAGCAGGATAGTTAAGATGAATACGTGGCTTGAGGAATGGTGCAAGAGGGAGGGATTCAAATTTCTGGGACATTGGAACCGGTTCTGGAGGTGGGACCAGTACAAACTGGACTGCCTGCACCTGGGCACGACCAGAACCAACGTCCTAGGGGGAGTGTTTGCTAGTACTGTTGGGGAGGGTTTAAACTAATTGGGGATGGGAATCTATGCAGGGAGACAGATGAAAGTAAAATGGGGGCAAAAGTAAAAGATAGAAAAAAGATAAGGAAAGGTGGAGGGCAGAGAAATCAAAGGCAAAAATCAAAAAGGGACACATTACAACATAATTCTAAAAGGGCAAAGAGTGCAATAAAAAACAAGCCTGAAGGCTCTGAATCTCAATGCGAGAAGCAATCGAAATAAGGTGGATGAATTAACTACGCAGATAGCTGTTAACGGATATGATGCAATTGGGATTATGGAGGCGTGGCTCCATGGAGACCAAGGCTGGGAACTCAACATCCAGGGGTATTCAATATTCATGAAGGATAGACAGAAAGGAAAAGGAGGTGGGGTAGCGTTGCTTGTTAAAGAGGAGATTAACGCAATAGTAAGAAAGGACATTAGCTTGGATGATGTGGAATCTGTATGGGTAGAGCTGCGGAACACCGAAGGGTAGTGGGAGTTGTGTAAAACGCTCGTGGGAGTTGTGTACAGACCACCAAACAGTGATAGTGAGGCTGGGGACGGCATCAAACAGGAAATTAGGGATGCGTGCAATAAAGGTACAGCAGTTATCATGGGTGACTTGAATCTACATATAGATTGGGCTAACCAAACTGGTAGCAATACGCTGGAGGAGGATTTCCTGGAGTGTATAAGGGATGGTTTTCTAGACCAATATGTCGAGGAACCAACTAGAGAGCAGGCAATCCTAGACTGGGTCTTGTGTAATGAGAGAGGATTAATTGGCAATCTTGTTGTGCGAGGCCCCTTGGGGAAGAGTGACCATAATATGGTAGAATTCTTCATTAAGATGGAGAGTGACACAGTTAATTCAGAGACGAAGGTCCTGAACTTAAAGAAAGGTAAATTCGATGGTATGAGACGTGAATTGGCTAGGATAAACTAGCGAATGATACTTAAAGGGTTGAACGTGGATAAACAATGGCAGACATTTAAAGATCACATGGATGAACTTCAACAATTGTACATCCCTGTCTGGCGTTAAAATAAAATGGGGAAGGTGGCTAACAAGGGAAATTAGGGATAGTGTTAAATCCAAGGAAGAGGCATATAAATTGGCCAGAAACAGCAGCAAACGTGAGGACTGGAAGAAATTTAGAAGTCAGCAGAGGAGGTCAAATGGTTTAATTAGGAGGGGGAAAATAGAGTATGAGAGTAAGCTTACAGGGAACATAAAATCTGACTGCAAAAGCTTCTATAGATATGAGAAGACAAAACAATGTGAAGGCAAATGTAGGTCCCTTGGAGTCAGAATCAGGTGACTTTATAATGGGGAACAAAGAAGTGGCAGACCAATTGAACAAATACTTTAGTTCTCTCTTCACTAAGGAAGACACAAATAACCTTCCGGAAATACTAGGGGACCGAGGGTCTAGCGAGAAGGAGGAACGGAAGGAAATCCTTATTAGTCAGGAAATTGTGTTAGGGAAATTGATGGGATTGAAGGCTGATAAATCCCCAGGGCCTGATAGTCTGCATCGCAGAGTATTTAAGGAAGTGATCCTAGAAATAGTGGATGCATTGGTGGTCATTTTCCAACATTCTATAGACTCTGGATCAGTTCCTATGGATTGGAGGGTAGCGAATGTAACCCCACTTTTTAAAAAAGGAGGGAGAGAGAAAGCAGTGAATTATAGACCGGTTAGCCTGACATCGGTAGTGGGGAAAATGTTGGAATCAATTATTAAAGATGAAATAGCAGCGCATTTGAAAAGCAGTGACAGGATCCGTCCAAGTCAGCATGGATTTATGAAAGGGAAATCATGCTTGACAAATCTTCTGGAATTTTTCGAGGATAACTAGATGAGTGGACAAGGGAGAACCAGTGGATGTGGTGTATTTGGACTTTCAAAAGGCTTTTGACAAGGTTCCACACAAGAGATTAGTGTACAAAATTAAAGCACATGGTATTGGGGGTAATGTATTGACGTGGATAGAGAACTGGTTGGCAGACAGGAAGCAAAGAGTAGGAATAAACATGTCCTTTTCAGAATGGCAGGCAGTGACTAGTGGGGTACCGCAAGGTTCAGTGCTGGGCTCCCAGCTATTTACAATATACGTTCATGATTTGGACGAAGGAATTGAGTGTAATATCTCCAAGTTTTCAGATGATACTAAGCTGGGTGGTGGTGTAAGCTGTGCGGAGGATGCTAAGAGGCTGCAGGATGACTTGGACAGGTTAGGTGAGTGGGCAAATGCATGGCAGATGCAGTATAATGTAGATAAATGTGAGGTTATCCACTTTGGTGGCAAAAACAGGGAGGCAGAATATTATCTGAATGGTGACAGATTAGGAAAAGGGGAGCTGCAACGAGACCTGGGTGTCATGGTACATCAGTCATTGAAAGCTGGCATGCAGGTGGTGAAGAAGGCAAATGGCATGTTGGCCTTCATAGCGAGAGGATTTAAGTATAGGAGCAGGGAGGTCTTACTGGAATTGTACAGGGTCTTGGTGAAGCCTCACCTGGAATATTGTGTACAGTTTTGGTCTCCTAATCTGAGGAAGGACATTCTTGCTATTGAGCGAGTGCAGCGAAGGTTCACCAGACTGATTCCCGGGATGGCAGGACTGACATATGAAGAAAGACTGGATCGACTAGGCTTATATTCACTGGAATTTAGAAGAATGAGCGGGGATCTCATAGAAACATATACAATTCTGACGGGATTGGACAGGTTAGATGCAGGAAGAATGTTCCCGATGTTGGGGAAGTCCAGAACCAGGGGTCACAGTCTAAGGATAAGGGGTAAGCCATTTCAGACCGAGATGAGGAGAAACCTCTTCACTCAGAGAATTGTGAACCTGTGGAATTCTCTACCACAGAAAGTTGTTGAGGCTAGTTCGTTAGATATATTCAGAAGGGAGTTAGATATGGTCCAAACGGCTAAAGGGATCAAGGGATATGGAGAGAAAGCAGGAATTGGGTACTGAAGTTGCATGATCAGCCATGATTATATTGAATGGTGGTGCAGGCTCGAAGGGCCGAATGGCCTACTCCTGCACCTATTTTCTATGCTTCTATTTAAATTATCTCTCAACAAGGCAATAATCAGCTTAATTGGGTTTCCTGCTGCTGCCTGTAGGGTCTGGCGTGAGTAAAAAAAAAATTCCCACCCAACCCACCACCGATCCTGCCCGCTGACACCTCGGGAAATTTAGCCCATCGCGCCTGTGCGGCCAAAAAAGAGCCATCTAGCCTAACCCCACTTTCCAGCTCTTGGTCCGTAGCCCTGTCGGTTACGGCACTTCAAGTGCACATCCAAGTATTTTTTAAATGTGATGAGGATTTCTGCCTCTATCACCCTTTCAGACGGTGAGTTCCACACCTCCACCACCGTTTGGATGAAAATATTTCTCTTCAAATCCCCTCTAAACTGCCTACCACATACTTTAAATCTATGCCTCCTGGTTGTTGACCCCTTTGCTAAGGGAAATAGGTCCTTCCTATCCATTCTATCTCGGCCTCTCATAATTTTATAAACCTCAATTAAGTCTCCCCTCAGCCTACTCTGTTCCAAAGAAAACAACCCCAGCTTATCCAATCTTTCCTCATAGCTAAAATTCCCCAGTCCTGGCAACATCCTCGTAAACCTCCTCTGTGCCCTCTCTAGTGCAATCACATCTTTCTGTAATGTGGTGACCAGAACTGCACTCAATACTCTTGCTGTGGTCTAATTAATGTTTAATACTGCTCTAACATAACCTTCCTGCTCTTATATTCTATGCCTCATCTAATAAAGGAAAGTATCCCGAATGCCTTATCTACCTGTCCTGCTACCTTCAGGGATCAGTGGACATGCACTCCAAGGATCCTCTGTTCCTCTACATTTTCCAGTGTCCTACCATTTATTTTGTATTCCCTTGCCTTGTTAGCCCTCCCCAAATACATTACCTCACACTTTTACAGATTGAATTCCATTTGCCATTATTCTGTCCACCTGACCAATCCATTGATATCTTCCTGCAGTCTATAGCTTTCTTCCTCACTATCACCCACACAGCCAAATTTTGTATAATTTGCAAACTTTGTAATCATGCCCCCTACATTGAAGTCTAAATCATTGATATAGTCTTGTAACTACAATTTAAAAAAAATCTCTTGTATACCAACAAAAATCTTAACTGAAAAATCTGGCTGAATTTTCAGAACATTCCAATGCCTTTTTAAATCAAAGCCACGGAACTGAAAAATATCTGTTTCTGTGTAATATTTTGTATGGGAGATCTCTGATGTTGGAGTTCGTACATAATGGGAAGCAGGGGTCGGGGGGGTGGGGGAGCGCGGGGACCAGTAAACATGTTCATAATGAATACTTCTTTACATCTAATGGGGCCAAATTTTTCCCCTTCCATAAGCTTCATTACTGCCTCTAAGAGGCGGGAATGGGGAATGGAGTGGAGAGGCCTTACTGACTGGGGGTGTATGGATGGGCCGCGACGATCAAATCTGCCAAACTGCCACCGGGCCAGAAGCGGCGGGAACGGATTTCCGCTCCGCTCGTTTTCCTGCCGCTTCGGGCAAGCTGCAACCCCCTTTTTGACCCCCGTGGGAGACTGCCGCGCGAGAATGTGCCCCATGCAGAATTGTCCCGCGGGAGCGGCACTGCCGCTGGTCGCTGCCGCTGACAGCTTTCCCCGTCGGGGAGCTATCTGAGGCTGGGCGGCCCGGCTGCCCTTAAAGAGGAGGTCACACGACCACGGTCACTATCTTATTTTTTTATTGTTGCCCTCTTGGGTGCCAGGCCGCTGGCCCAGCCGAAGCCCTCCCTGGTGGCCCCATGGAGCCAACTGAAAACTCTGCAGAGTTCGCAGCGGCCCTCCCTTTCAACTGAAGGGGAGGGATGTGATGACACGTCAGCGCGACACGTCCGAACCGCGTGGCGCTGATGACTGGTTGTGGCGACTGACCCGTTGCAAGGGTACTTCTGCCACGCAGCCACCACAACATCCGTCCCCACCGGAAAAAAAAACCAAAGAAGTGAATTTCTCCCGATTCTCCGCCCCATAGATTGGGGAAGAGAAAAACTTTAAAAATCGGGGCTCAATTCCGGCCCCAGTATATTTAACCATAGTGACTGTTGTATTGCAGGTATAATCTATATACATACTCCCCAGATAAATAATCAAATGTTTTAATAATTATAAATGGTTGATGCAGTGCTGGTCACCTACTTCATCATTTAGGATAGTCAAGGTTAAAAAAGAGCTTCCAACCCTTACAGATAAGTTAGAAGTGGAACAATTGGCAAGAGTGGAAACTGAACAATGTGTGAACTGGCACAGAAGCATTGCTACTCAGAAAAGGATTGAGGTTTTACAAACTGTGTTCATCTTGTCCTATCGCATAATCATTTCCTTGCAACTGGCACTTTCATTGCCAACTATTAAATTAGTGCAACTGTTGCTGTAATTATTTTTCTATGTACTGAATTTGGCAAACAGTAGCCAGAAAATTACCTTGAAATTCTCTTCAGTCAGCCCTTCTTCAGTTTTGGCATTTCTGATCATTGCTGCAACGTATCTTTTCACCAAATTCCTTATAACTTCCTGAATGACAGAAACAGGCAAAAGAAGAATTACTTTATCTTACAGATGATAACACAATAGACCAAGGGGCTGAAATTCAGATGCACCAGAAAGCTGGCGCACCCATGAGTTTTTAGCTGGTGCTCACCACTGGAACTCTTGGTGCGGTGAGTAGATCCATTTTCAGGACTTTGAATTTTTTTCAAAGTCCTACAGGAAATGGATCCTACTGGGGGTGGGCCTTAGACTCAAAGTCAGGCTGACTGGTTGAAAATGGGTCGGTGGGGCCGTCCGCTGATGTCAATCAACGTGGTGACATCACAAAGCGTGGGTCACCATGCTCTCTCCCCTCCATTAAAGGGGAGCGATTCGATCATTTTTTAACTTTGGCCACTGGGCCACCAGGGAGGGTTTCAGCCGGGCCAGTGGCCTGACACCCAACAGGGGGTGACAGGCTGCCATTTGGTGTCCGGCCGAACCCGGGGGCAGTATTTTGCCGGCCGATCAGCAAGTTGGTCGGCAAAATTTTTTGCATTGCGACCGCAGCAGTGGGCCCTCCCTTTAAGGGTGGCCACACTGCCGGCCACACACCGTCTTCAGAGAGTGCATCGGCAGAAAAATCTGCTGGGGGCACCGCGCGGTGGGGGATTGACAGGTCGAGCTGAAATTAGCTAAGTATTTATTTTATTTTAATATGGCCGTGCATCTACTTGGGCGGGATGGGGTCCAGGCCAAAAAATCCCCAACCTGAATTTAGGTTGTGTCGGTCTGTTGACCCCAAAGTGGCGGTCATTCAATTTTTAGGAATGGCCACTGCAAATGGGCATTAGCGGGTCTCTTTGAGACCCTGAACTTTGGCCCCTTGATGTCATATCGTTAGCACTTTTGAACAAAATTTTACGCTAGTGTATCTTTGCCTTTATACAAAATTATCACTTTAAACACATTAATAAAATGTTATCATTATAATGAAAATAACTACTTTGGTGCATACCTATGGCTAACATGTCATCTAGGATAAGAACAGGAGACTGGGAGGAGTTACAGGTTTGTTGAAAAATTCTAACTGGGAAGTTGTGAGGTGATTGAAAATCGATGAAGAATGCAAAATTTCTACTAATTCAAAGAACATGTACCAGCCCTGTGCACTGGAAGTGTCCTCATCGGGTAGGGTTGGAAGAGCATACCAATTTTCTGCTCCCTGTGATTAGCATGAACAAGGTGTTCTCCATGCACAGGTTGAGCACAGCCAAAAATGTCTTCATAATGTATCTGTTTTAAATTTATTTCTCACTACTTTAAATTTATGTCCTAATTTTCAGCCTAAATTTAAAGTAATATTCTGGGTGTATCTAATCTTTATGTTGTATAACATTTGTAAAGCTCAATGAAGCTTCCAATGCTTATAAATCTTTTGTGACATGGTGATCAGAACAGAAGACAAATACTCAATCTCTGGTCTGATGAGTAAATTGTAAATCTTTGCATAATTTCTATGCATGTTATTGTCTCTATATCCCAGCAATCTATTAGCTTGTTAAATTGTTTTGCTATATGGCCTCGTCATTGAAAGTCACGATTGAGCTCTCACTCACTTTCTATAACATCACAGTGTTCCTTATGTTACCACATCAAATTGCATTTATATAGTTCCTTTAATGTAACAAAACATTATAAAGAAGAATTGGACACTGAGCAGGAGTATCTGAGGAGGGCAAGGAGAGGTGACTGAGGTGTAGATGAAGATGTCGTTTTTCAGGAGGACTGATAAAAATGGAGAGATCTGTTGCAAGGCAGAACGTTCCAATGTGAGATCACTGAAGGCTCTGCTACCAACGGTGGAGTGGAAGGAATGGACTAATCACAGAAGGCCAGTTTTGCAAAAATTATTGGTCCATGAAAGAATGTAGGGCTGATGAATGTCCCAGAGGTAGGATGGGGCAAGGGCTATTTATAGACTATTTGGACTTTGACATTGATGTGCTGGGGACAATGAAAGCATTGTAGGTTGGTGAGGACAGGGTTGATAGTTGAGCCGGAGTTAGTGCAAGATAGAATGCCGGTGTTGGGTGAGTTAGAATTGGTGTAAGGTGCAGCTTCGGAAACCAACAAGGGGAAAGTAAGAGAAATTGAGCCTGGAACAAACAAAAGCTTGAATAAAGAGTTTGTTAATGGTGCAAATAAGGTAGGAATGGAAGCAGACCATATTGTGGAGGTCGAAACATAGAAAATAGGTGCAGGAGTAGGCCATTCGGCCCTTCGAGCCTGCACCATCATTCAATAAGATCATGGCTGATCATTCACCTCAGTACCCCTTTCCTGCTTTCTCTCCATACCTCCTGATTCCTTTAGCCATAAGGGTCATATCTAACTCCCTCTTGAATATATCCAATGAACTGGCATCAACAACTCTCTGCAATAGGGAATTCCACAGGTTAACAACTCTCTGAGTGAAGAAGTTTCTCCTCATCTCAGTCTAAATCCTTAGACTGTGTCCCATAGTTCTGGACTTCCCCAACATCGGGAACATTCTTCCTGCATCTAACCTGTCCAGTCCCGTCAGAATTTTATATGTTTCTATGAGATCCCCTCTCATCCTTCTAAACTCCAGTGAACACAGGCCCAGTCAATCCAGTCTCTCCTCATATGTCAGTCCCGCCATCCCGGGAATCAGTCTGGTGAACCTTCGCTGCACTCCCTCAATAGCAAGAACGTCCTTCCTCAGAGTAGGAGACCAAAACTGAACACAATATTCCAGGTGAGGCCTCACTAAGGCCCTGTACAACTGCAGTAAGACTTCCCTGCTCCTATACTCAAATCCCCTATCTATGAAGGCCAACATGCCATTTGCCTTCTTCACCATCTGTTGTACCTGCATGCCAACTTTCAATAACTGATGTACCATGACACCCAGGTCTCGTTGTACCTCCCCTTTTCCTAATCTGCCGCCATTCAGATAATATTCTGCCTTCGTGTTTTTGCCCCCAAAGTGGATAACCTCACATTTATCCACATTATGCTGCCATGCATTTACCCACTCACCTAACCTGTCCGAGTCACCCTGCAGCCTCTTAGCGTCCTCCTCACAGCTCACACCACCACTCAGTTTAGTGTCTTCTGCAAACGTGGAGATATTACACTCAATTCCTTCATCTAAATCATTAATGTATATTGTAAATAGCTGGGGTCCCAGCACTGAGCCCTGCGGCACCCCCCTAGTCACTGCCTGCCATTCTGAAAAGGACCCGTTTTTCCCGACTCTCGGCTTCCTGTCTGCCAACCAGTTCTCTATCCACGTCAGTACATTACCCCCAATACCATGTGCTTTAATTTTGCACGCAATCTCTTGTGTGGGACTTTGTCAAAAGCCTTTTGAAAGTCCAAATATACCACATCCACTGGTTCTCCCTTCTCCACTCTAGTAGTTACATCCTCAAAAAATTCCAGAAGATTTGTCAAGCATGATGATTGTCAGCCATGAAGATGGCTGTCTTGTTGATGGTCTGGACGTGTTTGCTCGGGGTCAGGGATTATGCATTGTCAGGTTCAGTCTGATCAAGGATCTGGGAAAAGAGATGCAGTCAGATGCTAAGGTGTACATTTTCTGCTGGGGCCGGAAAGGGTGGACTGAAAAGATTGCTTCAGTTGAAGGAAGTTTCGGCTACAATATGCTCAATGGTGATGGTGTCTACAGGCCTATAAGGTGTGCCTGGGTCTGTACAGACAGCTGCATGGGGAAAGGGAGAGAAGGCATTCTGACTTTGGTACAAATTAACTTCCTTTGCATCCCTCCTTTTCTTGCCCCTCCAAAAAAAATTACGGACAGAAATGCACAAAGGATATCTGACATTCAGATTTAAAAAATCTTTCTAACAAAAATAGAGGCAAAATAAACAACAGACTAGAATTCAGTGAAAATCAAATCATCAAATCCAGTAGTCTAGAATTTTTTTGGAGTTGCTCCACAGTAAATTTTCCGGAAGAGCACCAGAAACCAAATTTACATGCGTTAACAGGATTCCGCCGCACTTCTGGAAATGTTAAGGTAGCAGAGTGGAAGTAGGTCTTTGGAAATTCCACGGTGTGGAAATTGCCCCACGGCCGGCTTTGGGCACATAATTTAAATTAAAGTTTGGGTCTTAGATCAAAAAAAATGTGTAGGGCGGTAACGGGGCGTGACTCTCAGCGCTACGCTGAGCACATCAATTTGACGCTGATGATGTCAGCGCAACGCTAACGTACCATGCCACGTTGACGTGTCACAACATCCCTCCCCTTCTATTAAAGGGGAGGGCTGCTGTGCACTCTGCAGCCCGTTTAGTGGCACCCACTGGTCGTCCAGGGAGGATGTTGGCCGGGCTACGGGCTGGCACCCAAGAGTCAGCCGACACAGAAAAGATGGCGGCGCGGCACTATTACCTCCCCTTTAAGGGCGGCTGGGGTGCCCCATCCACCACAGCTTCTCGCCCCGCGATGCTGTCGGTGGCATTGCCCCATGCCAACCTCATGTCCCGCGGGGCAGTTTCCCCCACGAAGCGCAAAGGGGTCGGTACAGGGTGATAAGGGGTCGGCGCGCATGGCGGTGACATCATCACAGTGCTTGCGCCGCGCTGCTAATCACGGGGTGCGCGCAAAGTCCTTTTTGTGTGCCGAGCCGCTGGGGCAATTCCGCGGGTAAGGTGCGCGCTGGACACCGCGCACGGGAGAAAACCCTTTAGCGCCTCCTGGAGGCACTAACGGGCCTTTCACAGAGGGTCAATTTTGGCCACTTGTTCTTTAGACCTCACAAGGAACAAACAGGTTTTATTAACAAAACAATGGTTTACACATGTATATGATCTATGGTAGCACTTTATGTGAAAATATTACAGGTAAGAAAGGAAAGGGCGAGATTTCTCAGTCGCAGTGTAATCTTGATGCTTTATTAATTTAGCTGTTGCAGATACCAAAACGTACTTTAAAGATTTCCCTTACCTGGTACTGGTTATTTCGTCTCAGATTGTTAGCTGCACGCCTCTTCAATAAAAGATAAAATATACACATTGAGTAAATAAGTAAAGGAATATGCTTTGAAAATACATTTGAACATTTTAGCTTTTCAGATATTGACATCTGGAAAAATATACAGGAAGAAAATACATTTCTTACCCCAAGGGACCCAAGACTTTCAGGTTTCCTTCGCTCTTGCTTGCAGCAAATTTTGAGGCATACATTTCTTCTAATCCATGTTATTAAGTACCAGACAGACTTTGGACTTGGAATAATATTAAAGGGAGTTGGAAGAGTTCCACCTTCTTCAAAATAACTCATCCAAAGCTTTGTCCTAGCAAATTTCCACTCAATATCAGCATGGTCCTGCATAAATCAATCAAATCAGTATGGTGACACTTGTAAATAGCCTGTTGTAATTTACAAGAATCACAGCTACCCATACAAATTTGTGTTTCACCGTTGAATAGAAACAGGCGTCGGAACTTCTACCATAAATAACTGATAAATCCTTTTTTGTAATGGTTTATTACCACAGTGTCAGCTGTGCGCAGTTGGTATCACTCACAACTCTGAATCAGAAGGTTGTGGATTCTAGTCCCACTCCAGAGACATGTGCACAATAATCTAGGCGGACACTCCAGTGCAGTACTGAGGGAGCACTGCACTGTCGGAGGTGCCTTCTTTTAGGTGAGATGTTAAACCGAGGCCCCACCAGTTCTCTCAGGTGGATGTACAAGATCCCATGGCATTATTTTGAAGAAGAACAGGGGAGTTATCCCCGGTGCCCTGGCGAATATTTATCCCTCAATCAACATCACTAAAACAGGTTATCTGGTCATTATCACATTGCTGTTTGTGGGAACTTGATGTGTGCAAATTGGCTGCCGCGTTTTCCACATTACAATAGTGACTACACTTCAAAAGTACTTCACTGGCTGCAAAGCGCTTTGGGATGACTGGTGATCATGAAAGGTGCTATATAAATGCAAGTCTTTCTTTTTTCCATATTTTTCTGTCACTTGTTTTTAATTTAATTTGCAATCATGTTTAAAGCCTAAATGGTAATTCTATTGTTGCAGCTCCATAATAGCAAATTCAAACCGGTTTAGTTTAAACATAAATAAAATAGAAAATACTGGAAACGTACAGAATTAAGTCAGCATATGAAATAGAAAGATAGCTGAATATTTTGATTACTATCAGAAATGGTCAACTGGGTCACATTTGAAATCCGCCGGGTCTGCCTGTGCTTTACAGACCTGACACTACCCGGCGGATGAGCCAGCTGAGATAGTTAAGAGGGTCTTTAAAGGTAGATGAACAGTATTTTACTACCTATTAACCATTTTTCTAGCTTTTTGATGACAGTCACGGAGCTCGGTGATCACATCAAATAAGTACATCATGTTTTCAATGACTCTCCATTTGTCTGAATAGGAGACAACTGCAAAAGTGGTATAAAAGCTACCATTTCATGGCTGTTCACTTTCCAATGTTAGAGGCTGGAGCCTTCATGATTTGGAATACTCTTTTGACCTTTATATAGTTTGGATGTGTTTAGAGTATGCTGTTTATCCACTGTTACCTCCTTGGAACATCATCATCATAATCAGTCCCTCGAAATCGAGGAAGACTTGCTTCCACTCTAAAAGTGAGTTCTTAGGTGACTGAACAATCCAATACAGGAATTACAGTCTCTGTCACAGGTGGGACAGACAGTCATTGAAGGAAAGGATGGGTGGGACTGGTTTGCTCCTTCCTCTGCCTGCTCTTTGTTTCTGCATGCGCTCGACGATGAGACTCGAGGTGCTCAGCGCCCTCCCGGATGCACATCCTCCACTTAGCGTGGTCTTTGGCTAGGGGCTCCCAGGTGTCGGTGGGAATGTTGCATTTTATCAAGGAGGCTTTGAGGGTGTCCTTGAAACGTTTCCTCTGCCCACCTGGGGCTCGCTTGACAGATAGCTGAATATTCTGAACCTATCTCACGATTGACAGATCGCTTCTGTCATCTCAACTTCAGCTGCCATCTATTCCATCACCATCGGTGCCCTTGAAAAAATCTTACATTGGTCCTCAGAATCTCACCACGATCAGCCCCAACACCAACATCACCAGGCAACACCACCAACCTCTTCCGCAATCAGCACAAGACTATATTTCTGCCCGGGAGGCCAGGAATGGCCTCACCATGGCCAGATTTACCTCACTTGATGCTGTACACTCTGGCTGCCACATGATGCGTCAGGTTGGCACCACCCCACACCAACACCATAAAGCATCCCCACAATGCCCAAGCCATTCCTTCCACACTCATCAACATTGCAGGGGGGGGGGTACCATTATGTCTCACCATTCACTACAACTCACTAAGCCACTTCCAAAGGAGCACACAAATCTGTCTAAGAAGGCAAAGTGTCGAAAATAAAGATTTCAATGTTTGACAAAACATATTAACAGAAACTTGACATCTTGACATGAACATTGGCGAAAACACCCAATTGCCTACCCTTGTGTGTTGTTAGCTGGTATGCTTGCACAATGATGAGGGTGTGTGAGGGGTGGATAGTGAGATGGGGATGTGATACTGTAGATAGAGGGAGAGGGATGGCTGGAGGTGCAAGGTATGTTGGTGTGCAGGAGTGGAGTAGGGAAGGCAGAGTGAAGGGGATGTGATGAATGGCACAGTAGGATGAGGTTGAGTGTGGCTTTGCAGTAACGTTTCATGATCTACTGAGATCATCAAAAGCTTTGTGCTACTGCAGCCAGATCCTCCTGACGACACCCCTGCTGTGCCTATAAGCATATGGAGGGAGTCATGGCAGAGCCTTGGTTCAGCCGTGCACCTTTGTGTTGTGCTTGTCAGTGTTTGCAACACCTCGATGCTGCAGAACAGTGACAGCACAACTGTCAAAATGAATGTGGACATGGTCCCTTTAAGAAAACCTTTAAGGAAATCATCAAATGAAGTCATCAGACCTGCTTCCTTTTAACTGACTAGAAACCTCGTAGAGTGGGCTGAACAAGCCCAATCAGGTGAAAGTCGTAGGGGAAACCGGCATGGAGATAGCAGCGAGATTGGAATCCACATCCGACATCGCCCGCCTCTCTCCTGACCCAGTAGGAAAAATCGAGCCCTCTGTTTTCATTTCAAATTTCCAGTATTTAATTTTTACATCTTGGTTTATGCTTAGTTCTGTGTCTGAGTCTGTGTATAGATAAGATCATGTTTCTTAAACAGTTGGAAATATACAGGAAAAACTCACCGCAATAAGCTGATACGAATTGTTCATCATAGCTATCAGCATGTTGAGCAAAACCACAAGAGAGATAACATTGTATGTTCCAAACATGGTGGCACCTACAAACTCTGTGAATTCATGACGAGCCTTCACATTTGTCACGTATAGGTTAATGAGACCAAATATTGACCAGAAAAGTGATTGGAGAGTTTCAAATAACCTGCAAAATTAAAGAGTTGACCATCTAGTCAGTGTACATTTTACTTTTCAAAAAATGTAAGATCCTGAACACTTGGCACGTTTCATCAGTTTATAAAATAAACAAAACAGCAAGTAATTTTAATTTATCAAAGCTGCTGTAGAAGAACAGCTGTAAGGCTGGCGGCCAAACAATTAGCAGATTGTTCTGTTACTCATACAGTTTGAAACATAGAACAAAATCAGCTAATTATGGCTATCCATTAAATTATGAAGATTCAACATCAAACGATTGCTGTTCCAGACCTTGAAACTCATTCATAGAATCGTACAGCACAGAAGGAGGCCATTCAGGCTCTTTGAAAGCTGTCCAAATAGTCCCACTCCCTTGATCTTTCCCCTGCAAATGTTTCCTTTTCAAGTATATATCTAATTCCCTTTTGAAAGTTACTACTGAATCTGCATCCACCATCCTTTCAAACAATGAATTCTAGATTATAACAACTTGCTATTTAGAGAAATCTCCCCCTGTGGTTCTTTTGCCATAGCAGGGGATTTCTACATAAATCCCATGCTCCAGGTTGCTTTTAATTATCAAGTATAAAGCATAAATCATGACAAGGGTTGACACCCTTATCTCTTTTCTCCTGAAGGCAGTGACTCATGAATATGAATTCACAGACAGCCAGTAGCACTCGGCAACCTCACCCTATTAGCCATTCTCCCTGCAATGTTGCAATTCAAACAAAGCCAAAATTCAAAACTGAAAAAAAGTCAAAAACAAATGAATAAATTAAATGTACTCAACAAAGTCCAAAAAATAAACCCAAAAACAACAACAACTTGTATTTATATAGCGCCTTTAACGTAGTAAAATGTCCCAAGGCACTTCACAGGAGCATGATAAGACAAATCATACAATTTAAAAAAAAATCCAAGACATTAAAAAGTTTGAAGTGTTAAGAAAAATATAATTGCAGGGCAGAAACATTTGAATACTGTTTGGGGGCTTAATGAGGCTCTCATATATCATCACTGCGAGGTTCCAGAAAACCTAGCGCAGCCAGGCTGTGAATCAACAAAAGAACTGTATGATCCTGATGCCAGGTAGGCACAAGGCCTATTTCTTTTCTATTCATTCATGGGAGGTGGGCGTCGCTGATATTGCCCATTCCTAATCGCCCTCGAGAAGGTGGTGGTGAACTGCCTTCTTGAACTGCTGCAGTCCGTGTGGGGAAGGTACTTCCACAGTGCTGTTAGGGAGGGAGTTTGGAATTTTGACCCAGCGACAATTAAGGAACAGCGATATATTTCAAAATAAGGATGGTGTATAACTTGGTGGTGCTGGTGCTCCCATACACCTGCTGCCCTTGTCTTTCTAGGTGGTAGAGGTCCCAGGTTTTGGAGGTGTTGTCAGAGAAGCCTTCACAAGTTGCCGCAGTGCATCTTGTAGATAGTACACAGTGCAGCCACGTTGTGCCGGTGATGGAGGGAGTGAATGTTTAAGGTGGTGAATAGAGTGCCAATCAAGCAGGCTGCTTTGTCCTGGATGGTGTCGTGCTTCTTGAGTGCTGTTGGAGCTGCACTCATCCAGGCAAGTGGAGAGCATTCCATCACACTCCTGACTTGTGCCTTGAAGATGTTGGAAAGCTTTGGGGAGTCAGGAGGTGAGTCACTCATTGCACAATATCCAGTGCCTGACCTGCACTTGTAACCACACTATTTATGTGGCTGGGCCAGTTAAGTTTCTGGTCAATGGTGACTCCAAGGATGCTGATGGTGGGGATTTGGTGATGGTAATGCAGTTGGATGTCTAGGGGCAGTGTTTAGACTCTTTCTTGTTGGAGATAGTCATTGCCTGGCACTTTTGTGGTGCAAATGTTACTTGCCACTTATCAGCCTAAACCTAAATGTCGTCCACATCTTGCTGCATGGGGGCATGAACTCCTTCATTATCTGAGGAGCTGTGAATGGAACTGAACACTGTGCAATCATCAGCGAACATCCCCACTTCTGGCCTTATGATGGAGGGAAGGTCATTAATGAATGGTTAAAGATGGTTGGGCCGAGGACACTGCCCTGAGGATCTCCTGCATTGAGGGCTGAGATGATTGGCCTCTAACAACTACAACCATTTTCCTTTTGCTAGGTATGACTCCAGCCAGTGGAGAGTTTTCCCCCTGGTTCCCATTGACTTCAATTTTACTCGGGCTCCTCGATGCCACACTTGGTCAAATGCTGCATTGACGGGATATTTACATCATTTTCTGCTCCCCCACCATCCTTGCCGCCACCCACCTGCCACTGCAACCCTGATTCAAATATCTGCATAGAACATCCAAATACAACATTTCCCTTTAGTTTCCTTACAAAGTATGTGTAGACATGGGGGTAATTTGCCTAGTTCATGCTCCCTCTGACAACATTGGAAATTTGGGCATGAACTCGGAAAATTACCCCATGTGCTTAATGGATACCTGAAATTACATTTTGCAATTTAAAAGAAAACAAAAGTGCTTACGTTGAAAAGGCATTGTTCTGTTTTTCACACCTTATCCCTTTGCAGTTATTTGGTTCCTCTGATGCATTTGTCTCATAGTAGAAGTATAACTGATTTAGGCCATTTGCAAAGGCTAGCAACACCAGACAGTATATGAACAAGAACTTTAGAATATCCAACAGCATACGTCCAAGAGATATTTGCAGAGGTCCCAGGTGAGAGTTAGCAGTGAATAGTGAGATTAGACGAAGGGAACTGAAGATGTTTGCAATAGCAAATAATGCCTCAGCAACTAAGGTGGGATGCCACATTTCCCAGTCCTCGCGTTGGCGTGAACCACTGTACTGTAAACAGAATAATAGTGTCAGTATAAAAGATGCATCAACTTTGCTTGATAAAGGTCGATGACAATTTATTTGTCCCGAAAATAAAACATTTCATTGTATAAATCAGAAAATGATAATAATCCTGTTTAAAGAAAAAATGTTTGTTTTGTCTCAATATAAAATCTACAGTTATTAGCATATATCAGATATCAATTTCAAAATACAGGAACATAATGATTTCCAGTTTAATTATTGTCATCAACATTGTTATCAAACACAGAAAGACAGATCCAATGACTGCCTTTTCTTACTGTTTTACTGATCTATTGGAGCAGATGTTAAGCATAGTAACTGGGTGCTTACAGGTACTGTATATTGTAATAGATTGTATTTTTAGACATTTTTAAATTCAAAGAGATATCTTATCTCTTTGAAAGCCTAATTATTACTGCTGTGAAAACCATTGTGTTTTCAATTGATCTGGAAATGATGCAGAGGGTAATCTTTTCTTCAAACTCCTGGTTAATTACAGGATAATGTTACATTAAAGATAGAACTCAAAACAAAACATTTGATAGATGAGGAGTGTTGACTTCTCAGAAGTATAATTTTATATTTTAATGATTTCCAGTTGACTACATTCATCAAAGACTGTTAAATTTTAAAGATTTTAAAGTAAAATAGTCAATACGAATATACAAATGTGTTTCAAAATCCTTATAAAATACAAATAGCTATAAAAATTGAAAAGCTACACAAAACATTAATTTGTAATTGTAAACATTCTATAGAAGATGTGGTTCATTTTCATTATGTGGAAAAATAAATTTGTGTTAAAATTTCATTAACATAACAATGAAATGTGATCCAGATCCTTATTAAAACTTAGCGAAACAATCTCAGTTCATTATACACTGAAGGTGAGATTTTCTGAGTACTTGCATGTGGTGAGGTACCTCACATATTGCGAGCAAGCATCACTGCTGCGAGGTACCTAGTCCCAGGCAAGAACTCGGAAAGTCAATCCTCAGATGTTCGAACTTTAGTTGTGGTACAAGGTTAGAAATCTGGATGTTAAAATTACAGTTCTCCCATTTTGTGCCTGAATCCCACTAGAACTTTTTCATAGTTTTGATCTTGTTGAATGGCGGAGCAGGCTCGAGGGGCTAGATGGCCTACTCCTGTTCCTAATTCTTATGTTTTTATGCATGTTCTTATAGCCTATTGAGTGTGATGAGTTATTGATGCTGCTATCAGGTCTGCTAAAGAAAAGTCTGCAAAGGTCTCGCTGTTGTCCTTTGCTTTTTCTTCTTTTGACTTCTATTTTTCTGTCTTTGTCTTATCCTGTTTCTATCACTAGCTTCTTTCCTCTCACTCTTCACTTGTTTCTCTTTATCCCCTTGTCATTCTTTTAGTCTTCTATAGTTTATTCTCCCCTTCACTTATTCATTTTCATTTGTTCCTCTCTCACCTTTCAGTTGTTTCCTTTCTCTGTCCTTTCAGTTCCGTTTCTCTCCCCTTCTTAATCTTAAAAGTATAATCCTTGTTGCTCTACCTCTCCTCCTTCAGCCCTGTTTTTTCCCACTCTCTATTTAATAGTTTTCCCTTTCACCCCTCTATTTCTTTCTTCTTACTTTATTTCACTTTCCTTGTCCTCTCTCTTCATATCATTTCTTTGTTGGCACCTATCACCTAATGCTCCTTGAGCAAACCAAAATCATACTTGAGCAGTTTTGTTGCTTTGAATTTTTCACGTCCCATTTTGCCATTGTAAACCTTGCGAGAAACAGTATTTTCATTCAATGGCAGCGGTGTACTGCAAGAAGCTATTTGTCCATTGAGGTTGCAATACTCAGTTGCAATGTTCTGGTGCTGAGAAGAATGGCGGGAGTAGAAAAGGAATTACCTTAACAAAAGCAACAATTTTAAGAGAAATTGTTGCTAGGTATAAAGAATTCATTACAAAATCCATCAGGTTCCACCAGTCGTGTATGTAATCCTGAAGTCCACCGTCCCACATTTGCTTTATTTCACCCCAAATGAAACCTGTTGCCAGAAAAAGAAAGGCAGAAAAGGTACTCATAAATATTCTTAAAAATAAAAAATATCACTATTAATATATTTGTAGTTACTCCAGCAAAATAAGAAATTCAGAATTGGGAAAAGACCCTGCAATTTGCCCCTTTTCAATTGATTCAAACTCGTATTTCTGCCTTCTCACTTCATCTTTTTAACTGCTTGAAATTTCTCAAATGATCAGAAAAGACAACAAAATCCTATTCACAGTAATTTATTTAAGAAGCAGTTTTACAGCCAGTGCAATATTATGAGCAGACTCAGTAAATCTAAAATTGTGGACTGATTAAAAAAAACATCAAACACGCATGAACCTATTGTGATAGGACATGATGGATGAAAACGTTTGCTATTAATTTTAAGAACCGGGGGTGGATTTTGGTTTGCAATGTTTGTTGGTAATGTGGTGGAGCAGATTGCCTGCCAATTATAAAACCCTTCTGATTTTTGTTCCACTGATATCAATGAAATGAAAATCAGTTGGGTTCCTTAACAGATGGACGGTCTGCTCCGACAGGTGGCGAAGGAGAAAATCTATTCTAATGTATTTTCAGCATCCCTTGCTAAAATTTTACCATGTGTTATATTGAAGCATTTTAGTTAGATTGATTTGCAAAAATATAATAAATCATTTTAAAATTAATTTTATAACTGCCATTTTTATAATCATGTCAATAAAGCACATTTTGTTTTGTGAATAGTCTCCACTATTATAATGGAAGTGTTCCCACACAACCGAGAGGTTCCCAGCCATTTAATCTGCATATTAGAGAAAGTGTACCTGTGTGTCTTTAAATATACCCCTCAACAGTTCTGTATTTTACATTATTTTGAAAGAAAATTTAGTAACCAAATTTGGTCTGAAAGAAAAAGAAAGGCGCCTTTCACAATCTCAGAACATCCCAAAGTTCTTTGCAGCTAATGAAGTACTTTATAAAAAAAGTGTAGTCACTGTTGTAATGTAGGAAATGTGGCAGCAATTTGCGCACAGCAAGCTCCCACACACAGCAATGAGATAATGACCAGAAATAATCTGTTTTTAGTGATATTGGTTTAGGGATAAATATTGGCCAGGACACCAGGGAGAACTCCCCTGCTCTTCTTTAAATAATGCCATGGGATCTTTTATGCCCATTTGAGAGAGCAGATTGGCATCTCAGTTTAACATCTCGCTTGACAGTGCAGATCTCCCTCAGTACTGCATTGAAGTGTCAGCCTAAATGTTTGTGCTCCAGTCTCTGGAGTGGGACAAAAACCCACAACCTTCTTATTCAAAGGCCCACTGAGCCACAGCTAACACTAGAATACAATGCAGCCATTAAATTCATTGATAAGATGCATCAACATATCTTCAGTTCACACATCAGTTTAAGTTTGGTGTCTTACATTGCATTTAAAGCAATGTATCTAACCCAACTCTTTATCATGTAGATGAGGCAGGAGATGGAGTGGGGTATAATATGTGGCCAGTCTTCTTCATCCAACTATAGGCCTGTGACAATACCAGTTTAGCTATATAATGGTCTTGACACGATGGGGTAATTTTTCCAAGTGCACATCGGCAGTGAACATGCATTGAAGTCAATGGACGGAAAGCATGATTTTCTTGATATGTGCTGGCAAAGGAAATGAGCCAAAAAAATTTCACTATGTATAAATGTTACAGTTGTCAAGAGAGAAGAAACAAGTATAAAAATTGCTTTGGATAACAGAGACATCCTGATAATAGTTATGTAATGTGGGATGTGTAATTAGGGAGATCGGGGAAGCATGAAGCAGCAACGATACGGTTATAATTGGAGATTTACATTTCCACATAGCCTGGGAGAAGCAGAACAGCTCAATCAGCAAAGGTTTTGAATTTCTATAGGCAGCTTTTTAGAAAAATATATTTTAGAACCGCCAAGGGAACAAGCCATACTAGATTTAGTGATGAGAAACAAACCAGAATTAGTTAACAATCGACTGTAAGGTGCATCTTTCAAATGGTGACCATAATATGATTACATTTGATATTAGTATTGAGAGGGAAAAGGGAGAATCACAAACCAAGATTTTGAATTTAAGGCAAACTTCAGTGGGATGAGAAATGAATTAACCGCAGTAAACTGGGATGAACTCTTAATGGGTAAATCTACATACAATCAGTGGGAAGTATTCAAAGAAGTTTTTGCAAAACCAGTGCATACCCCTAAGAGGCAAAGGCTCCACTTGTGTAGTTAAGCAACCATGGCAAACAAATATCAAGCTCAAAGAAAAGGCTCACACAAATGCAAGGAAAAGTGGAAATCTAACTGACTGGAACAGCTATAAAAAAAGCAACAATGAAATACAGAGAAATTACTAAGTGTTACAAAAAGAAAATATAAAAAAAACTTGCAAGGGCTATCAAAGCTAACAGCAAAATATTTTATATTAAGAGAAAGAGAGTGGTAAAGGGGAATGTGAGCCCATTGAAGGCAGATGCAGGCAAGACTATAAAGGATAATATGGAAATGGCAGATTTGTTAAATGAGTACCTTGTATCCGTTTTCACAGTGAAGGAAGAGGACAAAATACCAGCAGTACAAGGGAACCTAAAAATAAGTCAAGGGGAGGAACTTAGTGGATTTAATATAAGTAAATAAACGGTAATGTAGAAAGTAATGGGACTTAAGATAGACAAATCTCCAGGACCTGATGGTTTCCACCCCACAGAGTATTAAAAGAAATAGGTGAGGAAATTGCAGGTGTGTCAATCATAATTTTCCAATGCTCTCTTGCTTCAGGAATTGTGCCTTTGAGTTGGAAAATTGCAAATGTCAATCCATATCTAAGAAGGGAGGGATGGAAAAACCAAGTAATGACAAACCCATCACTTTAACATCAGTTGTGGGGTAGTTACTGGAATCTATAATCAGAAATGAGTGACTGAGCACTTGGATAATGATGAGCTAATCGAAGAGAATCAGCATGGATTTGTGAAGAGTAGGTCATGTTTGACTGATCTAGCTGAATTTCGTGATGTCACTGGCATGGTGGGTAGGGGAATGTCAATGGATGTTGTTTATATCGACTTCCAGAAGGCATTTAATAAGCCAAGAGATTATTAGCAAAAATGAAAGCGCACAGAACTGGAGGCAACTTTGTGACATGGGTTGGTAATTGGTTGGAAGGTAGGAGACAGAGAGTAGGGATAAAGGGAATGCACTCTGATTGGTAGGATGTGACAAGTGGTGTTCACTAGGGATGTGCACTGGGGCATTGGCTTTTCACTGTATATATCAATGACTTAGATAAAGAAAAAGAGTTCTATATCCAAGTTTGCAGTTGGTACAAAGTTAGGTGACACAGTAAGTTGTGTGGATGGGAGGAGGAAGTTACAAAGGGACATAGAGAGACTAAGTGACAGGGCAAAACTGGAGAATCTGTAAACAGATAATTACTATTGATTAATTTGTTACAAAGCTTAATGGTTAAACATGACTGGTATTTAAAGATTGGAAATGACACAGTAGTAGTAGTATATGAACACTTAACATGGCCATTTCAAATTTTGATCTGCTATTTTAGTACGGCACTATTACATTCAAAACACGCAGGTTAACGCCTCCAGGAAAATAGCAGACAAAGGAATTTCATATGAAAATGATAAGCTTTGTGCACTAATATTTCCCAGAGTTATTTCTAGACTTGTATAATTAATGATTGTTTTAAACAACCATCAAGAAATATCAGGGCCTATAAATTTGGCTGCATGGTGCACATTTTTCGGGTGCAAACTGTCCTACCAAGTCCCCAATATGGCAGTCAGGAAGTGCACACACATTTATGGCCAGAAGTGTGCCACTCAGCATATTGGGAGAGGAAAAAAAGAGACGTCCAGGGCTCATGCCTGAAAGAGATGTTGGGGCATTTGCATATGCAAATAAGGAGCCGAACTCCTATTTGGGGCCCTTACTTCAAGATTGGCTTCCCTGAGGCAGCCCACACCCAGTCCAGCTGCACTCAGTAAAATCAGACCTTGGGAATGCCTGCCATCGACAAGGTTAGTTTTTTACCTTTACTTACCTGAATGTGGAGCCGAGTGGAGGACCCCTGCCCCTCCCGACCTCACATTCAAAGAATGCCCGCCACCACTCCCGCCCGATTGTCACCACTCCTGATCTCACCACTCCCACCCCGGCTGTCGATCCCGACCCCCGATCCTCCCCCTTGCCTCAGATCCTTCTCCTGTGGCTCCCGTTTCCCATCCTGGGCACCGATCCTTCCCCGCCTCCTCCACTCCACCCAGATCTCGATCCTTTGTAGAATTTACCAATATTTCGCAAAGATTCCTGGTACCTTTTCCCTGCAGAGGAGAAGAATCCCTTTCTGGACTTTTAAAATGAGTTTAAAGGGGAGATGGAGCCAGCAGGGGATTAAAAGGCGATGCATTCATGGAGACCCCCCCCGGCCCCCAGTGTTTGGATTCATAGGAAAGGGAATTTAATTTGGAACTATCTACCAGAAAGTCTGAAATCCGAAAGTGCACATGGAAGAAACTACGAACTTTAATCAAATTTGGGATTTTTAAAAGATGAATGTTGGGTCGGCAAGAAAAGGGGTGGGGTCCATCGCTAAAGGGCCAGTTTGGACATTGGAGCTAATCAAATTGTCTGGGAATTGTTTACTCTTGAAAACTTGCCCCTAGAAAACATTAGCATTCAAACAATCGACCATGGAAGAAACAGTATCGCCCCACCCAGAGGACCCAAATGTCACATACATATTCCAACACCTTTTCAACAGGCATAGAAATATCTGGCTCAGGCCAGACTAGCACAATGGACGAGAGCTCACCAACTTCGAAAAGCCTATTAACACCAGATTAAAATCACTTAATCAAGTTTCAGTTAGCTGGGCTGCACAATCGAAACAAAGAGCTGAGCTAGATTTGATGGGAGATAAGGAAGCCTTTTTGGGGTATATCTATCCCCCAGTTTTACAAGGAGGTACTAACAGAACACAGACTCGAACAGAACACAGACTTGAACTCACACAGACTCGAACAAAGACACAGACTGGAACACAGACACAAGCAGCCTGCTTCCTTTACAGTGAAGAAATGTAGTAGTGGAGGAAACTACAAGAAGTCATCAAGGACCGACCGAGTACGAGGCAATACGAAATGGAAGGTTGTCAGCAACCAAATTGACAAACCCTGGCCACCATAACCAGCGAAACGACAACTGAAACCAACTCAGCAAAAACCGAAGAATCGACATTTATTTCCACTCTACAATCTACTTCTGAATGACCAATGGGTGAGAAATTACCAAAAAGGACTAAGTCAAACTATTCCTAACCAAAGAAAGTGGGTACTTATCCCATATATCCAAAACGCAATTTACCGCATCAACAGACGCACCCCAACTGAAGACTACGCAGTCCGAAGTCCTCTCCTCCGTCTGGTGGTACGGCTCGCCTAGAAGGCCAAGTGCAGCAAACCCCGAAACCGCGATTCACCGGCAACTGTCTAAAGGGATTGGTGAGCATAGCCCCTGAACCCCCAGAGCTATAACTTAGTTAGTTAGGGGAATTGGGAGGGGGGAGGCTGGGATAACTTGTGTAAATGTATCTGCATTCTCCTCTTTACCCCAATTAGAGTTTAAGCTGTATTCTTTTCCCCACAGGCTGTAATTTGACATTTTATTCAATGTGTTGTACCCCTCAGTGTGTATTGGTATTATTATTCTGTGTGTGTTATTAAAGATGTGCCTTTTACTTCTTTTTCGACACAATAAAGCCATACCTGCTTCCTACCTTGAAACCGATTGTCTGTCCAAGTCTGTCATAACCTTCATAATTCCAGTGTCTAGAACCAAGGGTGTGGGAGCGATTCGGAACCGCTCATATAAGGTCAGAAGGGAAAGCTGACCCCCTGAAAACCACCCCTTACATCTTCTCCTCAGGCTTTCGACCCCATCTGCCCTCCTATCCTTCCTTCCCGGTTTCACTTACCTGAGGGCTGCAACACAACAGCAGCCTGATCTTGGTCTTGTTTGCGCTGGCTGGCTGTTCTCGCCACACCAGCTCCATTGTAATGAGGCCAGAGGCCCAATATCGGGTGCGCCTCGTGCCTCACCATTCAGGCGCAGGGCCTAAAAATGGGCGCCCATGAACTTCTAGGCCCAGTTTTTATACAGAGGTCAGCTCATACTGTGTGTGACAATAAATTGTTGAAATGAAATGAAAAATAACTATAAACAAAAGTACATCTGGCTCAGCCTCATCTTATTGGCATGAAAAGGGTAAATTTTAATTGGGTGCTCCTGGCAATGATGCTTCATGCTCGGAACATGAATTCATAAAATTTAGCATAAAGCCCCAGTTTGTACCCATCATTGCAGCTAATTTTCCTTAATTCCATTGTAGCCTTCAATAATAATGTCCTTCAGCATAATCCAGATGCAGGTCAATGTTACCTGCACTGAGCCCATTGTGTGATTGATAATGTTTTAAAATCTGTCCCCCATAATGTTTACATCCTGCAGTAAATCAGTATAATAAAACTTCAGCTTTCCAAGCTTCTTATTCAACCAGTTGATTTTTTCTAATGAATTACATAGAAAGTTGAAGCAGGCTGCATTGGTGTGCATTCTCCAGACATGCCAGTAGTCTTAATCCCAAGTGCTCACCCTGTTTCCATACCCCTGTATCCCCTTTCCTTTTACCACATAGCTAACCTAACTAATCTAACTTTCCAGCTCCATTTTTATATATTTTCCTATTATCTCCTTTCATCTCCTAGAATTTATAATTTGCTAAATTGGGTATTCTTCATGCGTGAGCCTGAGCAATGTCTGTGACTGTACATGTTTGCAGGCTTTTCAATCTTGGAGAGAAATCACAGTTGAGGTAATTGGATAGTGATCAGTTGCAAGGACTCTGGCTAATTTAGCCTCACCTTAACCCAGGGCACTGAGGTTACGTGTATTGTGCCCAATCTCCGCATGGCTGCGATCAGCTAACTCACCAAAGGCCTGAAAATCCGTGGCCCAATCATCCCAGAATAAATGCTGGGACGCGCTCATCCCTGATCTCTGGCACCGCCAAAGTTGGCAAAGTAAGTGGAAAATCATATAATTTAATGGATGGGTGCCCACTCCAATTAAGGTATATCTCGGGCTCCTGCCAAAGGAAAACCCAGGAATTCTGGCATAAGCTGGCTGCACCAGGTTGTGAGAATACCCCATCAATCTGCTTTATGAGGGACCAAATGATGAAATAATACATTTTAACCTATTCAGGGCCAAATCCAGGCCTGGGTTCCCAGCTGGACCCCATTTCTACCATTTGGCAAACTTTCATTTGTTATACTGCTGACCAATATTCCACCAGGCCAGGAACACAGGAATTCTGGGTTTCCAGGACTCGTCCCCTCCCATGCTATTGATCTTGCTTGGGGTGGTCACAGACTCTGCCATTTACAAGGCAGAGAAGGCCAGGATATATACTCCATGGACTCCTGTTATGGGGTTATGGGTTATGGGGAGCGGGTGGGTAAGTGGAGCTGAGTCCACGGCCAGATCAGCCATAATGTTGAATGGCGGAGCAGGCTCGAGGGGCTAGATGGCCTACTCCTGTTCCTAATTTGTTTGTTCTTATGTTCTTATGTTCTGCGAAAGTATAGATCCACAAGTGCTTTTTACTCTCTTGTACCTCACCCAAAAGGCCATTCTTCATGTGTAAACCTAGTTGGTTTTGGCATGATATTCAACTGTGGTCCACATCACAAGTCACCAAGATTCTGTACTCATCTGAGGCTCACACATTGAAACTTTCCAACAGGAGTCACAAGGTTGTGATCAAGAGTAGGGAATTCTTGCTGATTTACCCCACTCTACCCCAGGCTGATGACACCATTCACCGCTCATTGGCAGTCTGGCTGAGATAACGAACTGAGCATACAGCAGTAATTGAACCTGGGACTTTTTGATCTGCATGATATAGTTTACTTACACTCTGTCTAACACTCAACTGAGCCATCAGGTATTCTATATTTCAACTTGGTCTTAAAATTTGAATAAACTTATGCAGTAAATGCTGTACATGCATTCTTGTGTCCTTGATAAAATCTTTTTTTTAAGTCAGTTCTCTGGTTCATCTAAAGTATTAATTTAAGCATAATGCAGTTTATAGATTATTTTAAATACACAAACAAAAATGCAATACAATTCTACAGCTCCCAAACTCTGACTCCCCAAGTGTTTTCAAATTGCTTGTGTATCTGGCAAACATTACTAGCAATGAGCAGGTTCCACAAAAACTGCAAAAAAAAACTATTACATGCACAATAATTACATTTAAGCAACTATTTCATTGTGGTCATTATAGTGTTTGCATTTACATATTAATTGTCACATACAAATAAGTTACCTAGCACCCAGGGCAGTATCATCCATTCAACAATGGTTGGTGGAGGGCCTTGCATGTTTAAATCTGTCCGATCAATGTGTTGAGATGCCAACAACAGCATCAAAAGGAAAGTCAAGTAGGATGCAGTATGACAGATAAACTTAATAAATGGTTTACGAATAAAAAGGCCTAATGTGCTTTTTGGTGCTATCAGGTAGCACACAGAAAAGATTGGAAATAGTAGTCCGATGCTGATGCAGGTTATGAATTTAACAATACAGTGTCGCCGTCTCCAGCCAGGAAATTCATCGTACCAGCGGGAAGCAAGGAGCTGCTGACAGTTTGGCTGGGCAACAAACTGGAAGACAAGACAAGAATTATAAATGTTTTATAAAATGCAGAGAAAATGAATGCACAAGAAAAAGTACTGAGAAGGATAATTCATTAAAAAATCTACTTCCTTCAGCACAAGTCGGTTAATGTGTAAACCAGCATACAATGATAATTGTACCATATATTTCACAATTTAAAATATGCATTTTAATATCTAAAATAGAATTTTACAATTAATCAGTTTCACCCCTTCCCCCCCAATATATTCCCCATCTCTCTTGAAGGCAGTGACTCATGCTAGGATACAGTTCCACTGGCACTAGTATCCCTGCAATAAGTGGCTATTCTTAATGTGAGATTCCAGCCAATGAGTATCAGCACTCTATTCAATCATGGAGGCGTTCACAGCTAAGTCCAGTCCTGTCTTTATCTGAAATCCATCCACATGTAACTTCCTGCATTGGATTGTGATCACCTGTGAGGTGATACTTGTAAAATTCACATTGCTGTCTTGGTTAAAACCAATTCAGCAGAGACTAGGTACCGAACCTAAGACCATACTGGACCATGTGGCTCCATACCACACCAGAAAATGTATATACCCACTGGTGCATTAGGTGAGCTGCAATGAACCAAACTTTTTACAGGTGAAGTGAGAATTCCACTGGTCAATATGTGTAACAATATTGCAAATGTTTAAGTAAAAGTTGCCCATTTGGTATTTTTTCTCAAAATGTAATTTGGATAGAAATACTAAATAGAGGATATCTCTATATGCTCATTTGCAATATTGCTACATATAGTGACCAGAGGAATATCCATCTTAATAGGACAGCATAGCTATATAAGGTGTATCGAGGTTTTAAGCAACACGTGTCAGTCTTAGGTAGGGTGTTTTAGTGGCAGTGCAGCACAGAGGTCATGAGTTCAAATCTCACCAAGATAAGCTAAGAAACTGAATGGCAATGTATGGGCTAACACCTAGAAAAAATGAATAACAGATTGCCCAAGTGAATGGTTCACTATTATCCTTCAAGGAGGCTGCCGCTTTGGACCCAAGCCTTTAACCTCTTTTTACACTTCCTTCTCATGCTTTTTCTCTCTTTCCCTCAATGGTCAATATCTAACGTGTTATAAAATTGTTGTGAAGCGCTTTGGAATGTTTTACTACGTTAAAGGCGTTATATAAATAAAAATTATTATTGTTATTAAGGAAGGAAACCTATCATTCCACCTAGTCTGGCCTATATGTGATGCCTTCTGAAGAACAGATAAAATAAAAACTACTACTCAGTTTCCGCCAAGCCAAAAATGGTTCCAGATTAAAGTTGATATTGGTAGTGTTAACATCCGTCCCATTTTCAAAAATGGATTTAAGATACTGATAAACATTTGCCTCTGATGGAACATAATATAATTTAATCAATTGTTAGGGGACCATTCCAATTATTTTAATAAGTCTATAATTTCCTGACATTTGGAATAGGTTACACTACCTGTCTTAAATAATTGAATCACATTGTGATTCCAAACACACGCTTGTGTCAATACATTCCTTTATTGTAGAAAAATCTTTCTCATGTAAAATGAGTGCTGAAAACATATCAACATTATTTTACATTATGAAACAATACTAAAGGTTGCTGCAACATTGTTGGTTTATCCGATCTGTAGAACATTACATTATGAAATATTCTGAATAGGCACAAAAATAGTTTGCAACGGCAACATTTTTATATCAGGCGATGAAATTCAAACCACCTTCTACATGAACATATTAAGAAATGTCGGACATGAAAGATAAAAGAGCTTTAAGTGTGAGCAAAAATTCCCAGAAGATGTAAATATTTCACAAGCAAGGATTAACAAGTGGGAAATTTGACAGATAAATAAACATTTTTGAGTTCAATTCATTTGCACTTAATCGTCTTCTCTGGAGTTTTGAAGAATGAGAGGGGATCTTATTGAATCATATAAAATTCTTAGTGGGCTTGACAGGGTAGATGCAAGGAGGATCTTCCCTTCCCTTCCTCGACTTCTCTGTCTCCATTTCTGGGGATAAGCTTTCAACCAGTATCCACTATAAGCCCACTGACTCCTACCACTACCTGGACTACACTCCCTCCCACCCCGCAGCCTATAAGGACTCCATTCCATTCTCCCACTTTCTCCGTCTCTGTTGCATCTGTTCTGACGACGCCACCTTTCACACGAGTGCTTCTGACTTGTCTTCCTTTTTCCTCAACCAAGGATTCCCCTCCGCTGTGGTTAATATTGCCCTTGACCATGTCCGTTCTATTTCACGTACCTCTGCTCTCACCCCTTCCCCTCCCTCTCAGAACCATGAGAGGGTTCCCCTTGTCCTCACCATTCACTCCACCAGCCTCCACGTTCAACGGATCATCCTCCGCCATTTCCGCCACTTCCAGCGTGATCACACCACCAATCACATCTTCCTTCCCCTCCCCTCTCAGCGTTCCAAAAGGACCACTCCCTCCGCGACATCCTGGTCCATTCCACAGTCACCCCCAGCACCCCCTCCCCTTCCCACGGCACCCTCCCGTGCAAGCGCAGGAGATGCAACACCTGCCCTTTTACCTCCTCCCCCCCCGATACGTCCTTACTACACAGTATAAATGCACACGAGGCCCATGCTTGAGAGAAGGTCAGTCTGTGACCTGTCCTTTATTCCTTAGCACTCAAGTCATGAAGGTGGATGGAGCTTCCCCTTTTATACCTGAAGGTCCAGGTTAGGAGTGTCTCCCACCTAGTGGTCAGTGTTCTCACGGTGTACAACTTAGGTCAGTTTATACATGGGTTACAATGCTGGTTGAATACATGACATCACCTCCCCCCCGAAAGTCTTATTGGGATCACAGGTTGAGTCTCTCTGGTGGTTTACGCTCCCTTGTAGAGCGCCTGAGTTGGGGCTCCGGTTGTTGGGCGCTGGCCTGAGTGTCTGCTGTTTGCAGTGCCTCAGGCCTGTCCGGACTGCCCACAGTGACTGGGCTCTCCTCCCTTTGGTTCCGGTGTTCGGTCACCTGTGGTGGATTGAACTCTATATCGTGTTCTTCCTCTGCTTCTTCTATGGGGTTGCTGAACCTCCTTTTTGTTTGATCCACATGTTTGCGGCAGATTTGTCCATTGGTAAGTTTAACTACCAGAATCCTATTTCCCTCTTTGGCAACCACATTGCCTGTGAGCCATTTGGGCCCTGCAGCGTAGTTGAGGACAAAAACAGGATCTTTTACATCAATACATCGCGCCCTCGCATTCCTGTCAAGGCAGTGATATTGTGACTGGCGCCTGCTCTCGACAATTTCTTTCATGGTGGGGTGTATAAGGGATAAACGGGTTTTGAGCATCCTTTTCATTAGTAGCTCTGCGGGTGGAACCCCTGTGAGCGAGTGTGGTCGGGATCTATAGGCCAACAGGAGGCGTGATAAGCGGGTTTGTAGAGAACCCCCTTGGAATCTGAGCATCCCCTGTTTGATTATCTGCACTGCTCGTTCTGCCTGGCCGTTTGAGGCCGGCTTGAACGGTGCCGTTCTAACATGGTTAATTCCATTGCCTGCCATGAAGTCCTGGAATTCAGTGCTTGTGAAGCACGGGCCATTGTCGCTGGCCAAGATGTCCGGTAGACCGTGGGCGACTTTCTACCGTGGCAGAGGATGTGCTTGAATTTAAAATGTCACACTTGATCCATTTGGAGTAGGCATCTACTACAACCAAAAATATTTTCCCCATGAAAGGATCTGCGTAGTCCACATGGATGCGTGACCAAGGCTTGGCGGGCCATGGCCAGGGGCTAAGGGGCGCTTCCCTGAGTGCATGGCCCAGCTGGGCACACATGTTGCACCTGCGAACACAAAGTTCCAGATCTGCGTCTATCCCTGGCCACCAAACGTGTGACCTGGCAATTGCCTTCATCGTGACAATGCTCGGGTGTCCATTGTGGAGTTCTCTGATGAACACCTCTCTGCCCATCTGGGGCATGACTACGTGGTTTCCCCACAGTAGGCAATCGGCCTGAATCGAGAGTTCATCCTTGCGCCTGTGAAATGGTTTAAATTTCTCAGGGCATGCCCTGTACGTGGCTGCCCAGTCCCCATTCAGGACACATTTCTTGACTAGAGACAATAGCGGGTCTCTATTTGTCCAGACTTTAATCTGACGGGCTGTCACGGATGAGCCTTCGCTTCCGAAAGCTTCAACAGCCATGACCTTCTCAGCACCATGCTCGGTAGCCCCCTCAGTGGTGGCTAGTAGGAGCTTGCTGAGTGCATCGGCGCAGTTTTCGGCGCCCGGTCTGTGCCGAATTGTGTAGTCATAGGCGGCTAACGTGAGTGCCCACCTCTGTATGCGGGCTGATGCGTTTGCATTGATGGCCTTGTTGTCGGCCAAAAGGGACGTTAGGGGTTTGTGATCTGTCTCCAGCTCAAATTTCCTGCCAAACAGGTACTGGTGCATTTTCTTTACCGCATATACACATGCGAGCGCCTCCTTTTCCACCATCCCGTAGCCCCTTTCTGCCTGGGACAGACTCCTGGAGGCATAAGCTACCGGCTGTAACTGACCCTTGGCATTGACATGCTGCAACACACACCCGACACCATAGGACGACGCATCGCACGTTAACACAAGTTTCTTACATGGGTCATATAGCGTTAACAGATTGTTGGAACATAACAAATTGCGTGCTCTATTAAAAGCCCTTTCCTGGCTGTCCCCCCCAAACCCATTCGCGACCTTTGCATAGGAGCACGTGTAGCGGCTCTAGCAGCGTGCTCAATTTGGGAAGAAAGTTACCAAAATAGTTCAGGAGCCCCAGGAACGAACGCAGCTCCGTCGTGTTACGGGGTCTGGGTGCTCTCTGGATCGCTTCCGTCTTGGATGCAGTAGGGCTGATCCCGTCTGCTGCTACCCTCATCCCCAGGAATTCTACTTCTGGAGCTAGGAAGACGCACTTCGCCTTTTTCAGTCGTAGACCTACCCGGTCCAGTCTGCGTAGCACCTCCTCCGGGTTGTGGAGGTGTTCTTCAGTATCGTAACCCGCAATGAGGATGTCGTCCTGAAAAACCACCGTCCCTGGAATCGACTTGAGGAGGCTTTCCATATTTCGTTGGAAGATTGCGGCGGCCGAGCGAATCCCGAACGGACATCTGTTGTACTCAAACAACCCCTTGTGTGTTGTGATGGTGGTCAGCTTCTTCAACTCACTCGCCAGCTCCTGGGTCATGTAAGCTGAGGTCAGGTCCAATTTTGAAAAAAGTTTGCCACCGGATAGCGTCGCAAAGAGGTCCTCCGCTCTCGGTAGCGGGTACTGGTCTTGGAGTGACACCCGATTGATGGTGGCCTTGTAATCACCACATATCCTGACCGACCCATCCGCCTTGAGCACCGGCACAATCGGGCTCGCCCAGTCACTGAATTCGACTGGCGAGATGATGCCTTCCCTCAACAGGCGGTCCAATTCGCCTTCTATCTTTTCCCGCATCACATACGGCACCGCTCTGGCCTTGTGGTGTACTGATCTGGCGTCCGGGTTTATGTGAATCACTACCTTGGCCCCCATGAAAGTGCCAATGCCGGGTTGAAATAATGAGTCAAATTTATCCAGGACCTGTGAGCATGATACTCGCTCCACAGAGGAAATTGCATTAACATCGCCCCATTTCCAGTTCATGACAGCAAGCCAACTCCTCCCCAGTAGTGCGGGACCGTCCCCTGGGACAATCCAGAGTGGCAACCTGTTCTCCAAATCTTTGTGATTCACAACTACCGTGGCGCTGCCTAGCACCGGAATGATCTGCTTTGTGTAAGTACATAGCTGTGCGTCAATCGGCGATAATTTTGGTCTCCTGGCCTTGGATGCCCACAACTTTTCGAACTGTTTGATACCCATCAGGGACTGGCTGGCACCCGTGTCTAACTCCATTGATACTGGGATGCCATTGAGGAGCACTTTCATCATTATCGGTGGCGTCCTGGTGTATGAACTGTATATGTGCTCCACATGAACTCGCTGAACTTCAGCTTCCAGCGATTTCCCCCAGTGTCCATTTCTGCAATTTCTGCAGGTATTTTTCTCATCTCTGCAAACTCCGGCTGAATGTATGCCTCCACGCCTCCAGCATGAGTTGCGGTTTGAAACAAAAGGTCCCTTGCCAGTCGATCATCCCTGATGGCCCCTGTTATTGTCCTTGAGTGCACCATTAACAGGTGTTGATGGCCCCATTACTGGCCGCATTGTCCCTTGCAATGGCGTGAATCGCTGTTCAGCTTGCCATTGTCTCTGTCGAACTCCCCCTCTGTGTTCGACTACATGTTGGGGCATGCCTGACTGCCCTTGTCTGCCTGGAGAACTGTGTGCTGCTTTAACAATGTTGAATCTCTGTCCCAACCATTCCTTAACACAGTACCTCTCGTCTGTTCTGCTCGTGGCCATGCTCGCGTGGTTTAAATCCCAGTTTCTTGTCGCCATTGATACGTCCTTACTACACAGTATAAATGCACACGAGGCCCATGCTTGAGAGAAGGTCAGTCTGTGACCTGTCCTTTATTCCTTAGCACTCAAGTCATGAAGGTGGGTGGAGCTTCCCCTTTTATACCTGAAGGTCCAGGTTAGGAGTGTCTTCCACCTAGTGGTCAGTGTTCTCACGGTGTACAACTTAGGTCAGTTTATACATGGGTTACAATGCTGGTTGAATACATGACACCCCCCACTATCCAGGGCCCGAAATACTCCTTCCAAACAGCAATTTACTTGTACTTCTATCAACAGTATACTGTATTCACTGCTCACAATGTTGTCTCTTCTACATTGCGGACACCAAGCGTAGATTGGGTGTCGCTTTGCTGTGAGAATGTGAATAGAAGAGTTGTGAATGTGTCAGTTGAAAAGGATCATGGGAAGATAGCTTTTGTGAATGTGTCAGTTGAAAAGGATCATGGGAAGATAGCTGAAAGAAAATGTCAAGCTGTGATATTTGCAATGTCGACACAAAAAGGGGTTACTCAGAGTTGTGGTCAAACACGAGTTACGCGAAAAGCAAAGTCAGGCATGAGTCAGACGAGAGGCTGCTATAACCAGCCGTAAAATAGGGAAATACTATGTAAAACGAAACTATAAACACATCCCTGGAGCCCGCCCTATTTGGAGAGTTGTTAGCCTGCAATTGGGTATGCTATGGGGGAAGTCGACCAATGATTGTATAAACTGAGTGTCACTCAAATATGTTCTGCTGTAACAATGTATAAATATTGAGCTTTTGTACTGTTACTGGACTTGTCAAGAGAGAAGTGGACAGGCTCAAATCGAGGGTGTTCCCTTTATCTTAACAGGTCCCGGCCGGAGAATCTCTAATAAAGGTCTTATGTTGCTAAGACTAAAAGTGTTCGTGTGTCAGTGAATTCGCTGAAACAGATTGAAGGGAAAAGAATCCAGTATCTGCATTTGGTGTCAGAAGTAGGATCTCAACGGACAACTGCCGAAATAAGAGCTAGACTAGCCTTGGACGAGACGAGAGGAAAATGGCCACTGGAGTAAGTATAATTTCAATACTGCTCCAGTTTCCTCCAGTTTCAAAAGTCTGAGGAAAGTTTAGCCACTCGCTGGTTCTCAGGTGGTGTCTGAACGAGATCCAGGTCAATCTGGTGAACACTTTCTAAACTTAGGAAATAAGTGTCCAAGTCAGGTGTGACGTCGACCTTGTATATCACTTGGCCCGTCTAGGCACTGATTGGATTTAAATCTGGAACCTAGAACAAATTAAGTAAGGATTATCGTGCGGCCACACGAACAGGAAAACCGTGCGGCGACACGGAGGGATAGAGAATCGCGCGAACCGCGTAGGGAAACGCGGAGGTTAGGGAATTACATAAAATTAAGCTGCGGGACTACGCAGGACTGTGTAAATTTTAAATTTTACTTACGCCAGGTATGGTGTCGATCTTGTATATCACTTGGTCCGCCTAGGCTCTGGGTAAGATAACTAAAACCACCACGGGGCGACGTGGAGACAATCAGGACTAATCAGGACCCTGATCCAATGTGCGGCAACACAAGGATGGGTAATTTAGATAAAACTACGAATTCCCTGAAAGGTCATGGATCCAAAAATAGAGCCAGCCAAAACAATTAATAGGAAAGAAGAGAGACTCTTGTGAACGTCTGTTTTAAATGAGAAATGGTTGTATGATTTTTACTGTGGATAAGGAAGCTTGTGTGGGGAAACCGCGGAGTTGTGGTTTGTTTTAGCTCCACCCACTTTTTCAAACAGTAAAAGTTTTTTTAACCCTTCGTAGTGTTGTCCTGTATGTGGGAAGTTTAAGAGTGTGAACCTTATTGAATTACGTATATTCGGATGATAAGTTACGGAGCCAGGAAATGCACAAAGGATAGGTTTGTTGAGTAAAAAAAAATACATGGTCCCGGTGGTTAAAAAAGGATTTAATAGCCAAATGGAGACAGTACTGTCAAAAGCTGAAAGATGAGTCCCTTCTGTCAAGCTGGCAGGAAAACGCCACTAAACTAGGACTATCCTTGACAGAAGAAGGACATGTTAAAACTGTAGACGTCTTAAAGAAAGAGTGCGCGCATGAGAAACGTACTAAGAGTTCCCCTGGGACCTCTGAGAAGGGTACCGATAGACTACGTAGTCGAATGGTTGGCTTTGCGTTGACCGAGGCTGATGATGAAATTGATGAATGGACACAGCCGCGCCCAACGGCGCCTCCTGCAGCCTCTGACCCTTTGTCACAGCCTCCTTCCCATCCCCCTCCACCTTACACTCCCGGCGAGAGGAGTTAAAGATAAATGTAACCCCACACCAACGAAGCGACAAGCCCAAACGGACTCCTCATCCTCTGATAGCGATTCAGATCCCCAGTTCACAGGCAATATAGCTGAGAGGACCAGATCTCACACTCGAAAGGGTAGAACTATATCTCGACATCACAGACAGTCCCATAAATCCTCTAGTCAAACTACCAGTCCCGGTTGTGAAAGGCATAGCAGACACTCCCGTCGATCGAGACGCGGAGGTGCCGAGCAGTCAGACAGCTCCGAACCATCTTCCGACCTAGAAATGCCTTCCAAGATTGATACCCCCATCCCAAAGCCCTGACACCAATTCCCAGTCCGACCAATGCCATACCCTGATGCACAACAAGCTGCAGACCACCCCACCATAGATGTCTATGTGCCCTGGAAACAGAACGAAATTATGGCCCTTCTGGCCACCATACCAGATCAAAAAAAAAAGAACCTGTCGAGTTTATAGATCATCTTCGAACTACTATTTCAGTTTATAATGCAGAATCAAGGGACTTGTGGTCCTTAGTGCAGCAGACCCTGAGCCCGACTGAACACGTCCGGTTCTTAGAAAATTTGGGGCGAGCCACCCATGATGCATTAGTGACTGCTCACCCTAATAATGCCCAGGATCGCCTAAACGCTATCTTTAATGCTCGCAGCAAGACCCTTCAGAAGCCCATCAGTATGGCAGCAGTATTAGAAACTAAACCCAAACGAGAAGAAACTGCCGACGAATTCATGGAAAGATTTATTGAAATGTACGGCGGTCAATCAGGAGATAATGTCTTCAGGGCAGGGGATAATTCACCTCAATTCTGCGCTATCCTACTTCAGTGCCTACCCCATCCGATTGCTCACACTATCCGGACAAATAATATGAATTGGGCAGATAACAGTAAAGCCCAGGTGGAAAGGGCGGTTAAATATTATTGGCAGGAAAAGAAAGGAAAGGGGGGAGGTGCACCCACAACCTGGGTCAAGACTGAATACGTGACTAGAAAGGAAGAGCCGCCTCGGGTGGAAGGACCAAAACCCGACTCAAGAGGATACCAGATGGAACCGCAGTATTGCGTGCAGGGTTGGGTGGATAAACAGGGATACGGTTATACCAAACACCCAAATGGCCCGGGCCCTGCTAATTACGGACCGCCCTACTGTCCCCGGCCTGGTATGGGAAGAGGTCGGGGCTGGGAAAGACGAGATGGATGCTTTAATTGTGGGCAAGAAGGACATTGGAGTAGAGAGTGTCCCTCCCGTCGGCACGAAAGAGGAAGAGGAGGAAGAGGAGGGGGGCAAGGGGGGAGAGGACGGGGATCTTACACTAACTTCTCCCAGAACAACCCCTTTGGCCAACCGTCCCCCGATTATGTAGCTTGATTGTACAGAGAACCTCCCCGGATGACGAACCAATTTGCCAGTTTTCAGTTCCTAGCACGGCTAAACAGATGCAGCAGTGGTTGGGAATGATCAATTACTGCAGATCCTGGATTCCGAACGTTGCCCTGATGACTAAGCACCTCACCCCGTATACAAATAAGGAAGGCAGCTTTGAAATAAAAACCGCAGACATCCAAGCCTTTAAGGAACTAAAGACAGCCCTGCTGCAAGCTCCAGCTTTGGGCCGGCCCCTCTATGACCGGCCCTTTCAACTGTATTGTACAATCCTGAAAGACTGTGCTACTGCTGTCTTAACACCTCTCACTCCGTAGCTGCCCCACTGAGCCAACTGCAGACTCAACACCTTACCATGGCCAGACAAAGCAGATATGAGATCTACTTACTGAATAATCCTAAACTGACCTTTCGGCACTGTACTGCCATTAATCCGGCCTGTTTTTTTACTGAGCCACCCCAAGATGAGGAAGAACCCAGTCATGATTGTTTATTTTTAATTCAAGAGGCCTCATCAGTCAGGGAAGATTTAGTTGACGTACCAATGGAAGACCCAGACTGTATTATGTATGTTGACGGAAGTTCTTCTATTAATCCAGAAGGTGCACGAATCTCAGGATATGCCATAGTAAACCAGGAGAATCAGGTCCTGGAATCTGCTGCCTTTGAAACCGCCTATTCTGTCCAACAAGCTGAACTATTCGCCCTCACCCGAGCCTGTATCTTGGCCAAAGACCTCAAAGTCAATATCTATACCGACTCTAGGTATGCCTTTGGGGTAGCCCATGATTTCGGACAATTATGGAAAAATGGGGGATTCCTAACCTCACAGGGGAATGAGATATCCCATAGGCAACTAGTATCTGATTTGTTGCAAGCCCTCATGCTCCCCAAGCGTATTGCCATTGTCAAGTGTACCGCCCACACTACCGGAAAGTCTCCGGTTGACATAGGAAACCGCTGTGCTGACAGAGAGGCTAAACAGGCCTCTTGCGGACAACAAATGGTGGTGCCTAGAATGATGAGTCAAACTAAAAATCCTGCCAAGGATAAGTTAGCCTCGGAAAAACCAATGCCAACCATCCAAGATGTCATTAAAGCACAGGAGGACGCTCCTGAAAAAGATAAACTGTTGTGGAAAGATTATGGATGTACTTATGACAATGTTTCTAAACTCTGGACCACTCCCGCGGAACAGACTTGCATGCCTGATGAGTTGGCTCTTTGGGTTATTGAATGTATGCACTTTGCTACTCATTGTGGAGCAAGGACAACAAGTGACACGCTTCTGGCCACTTGGTGGCACCCTAGACTCCAGATGCTAGCCCAGAACATCAGTAGTCGCTGCCTTGTTTGCCAACAGCATAATCCAGGGAAGGGAGTCCCCTGTGATTGGGGTAAGACGCCCCTACCAGAAGGTCCCTTTGAGACCTTGCAGTTGGACTACATTGAGTTGCAAAGAGTTCAGTGTTACAAATATGTGTTAGTAATAGTAGATGTGTTTAGTAAATGGATCGAAGCCTATCCTACCCTGGACAATAAGGCTCAAACTGTTGTTAAGGTGTTAATGAGGGAAATTGTTCCCAGATATGGTATCCCAGCTCGATTGAGTTCCGATAATGGCCCTCACTTTATTGGCCAAGTTAACAAAAAATTCTGTTCCCAGATGCGCATTAACCAGCAGCTGCATTGTGCCTACCGACCCCAAGCTGCGGGACTAGTTGAACGTACTAATCAAACTCTTAAAACCAAGCTTGCAAAACTGGTAGCATCAACCGGACTCAATTGGCTTAAACTCCTTCCCATAGCTCTATTCCAGATCCGAATTACTCCCACCGGTAAGGCTAGACTGACCCCCGCTGAGGTCATTTATGGTAGGCCCCTTAGAACCCCATGGAATCAGAATGTCCCCTCCACTGTCCAATTTCACCACATGACTGAGGAAATGACTACCTACATTCTTGCCTTGACTCAGGCTCTGCGAATAGCCCACAACCAGGTTCGAGATGCTCACCTTGACCTCCCAGTGTTACCCGAATCATCTCTCGCGCGACCAGGAAAGTATGTCCTGATTAAGAAATGGATTCGAAAGGGACTAGAGCCACGATGGGAGGGGCCTTTTCAGGTGTTACTTACTACCCCCACTGCAGCTAAGGTTGAGGGGAGAAGCGCCTGGGTTCACCTGCACCACTATAAACTTATTACTTCATAATGAGCCTATCTCACTGGTCGTCCTAACCCTTGTTTCTGTTCCAGACTTCCTCTCCTCCATAGCTGAATAAACCACATCCTTGGGGCAGGAAGAAAAACGCCAAGAACACGGCAGGAGAAAGGAACAAGCAGACTTAGCTGTTTTCTGATCTTTCCTTATCTTATTGTTAACTAATGTGTAGTATCGTCTAAAATTATTTAAACATGTGTAAGCTAGCAGGTATAATTGTGCTATCTTGTGCTATCCTAGCAGAACTAGAAGGGCTACAGGATAACTTATTTTATCAGACCCATACCCGATTGCATGGCAATCGAAATGTGTGTTATCCACTAGCCCAATCAGTAGAGGCCCTGTTCGTGGCTACCCCTGGGTGGACCCCCCCGCGACTTATATACGGCGGATACCTCGGACGCACCCTGTGAGGGACAAATGAGCGAATATAGAAGGGGTATACCGGGAAGATGTGTGGAATTAATAGACTCCATGAATCCTGAGTGCAGGGGATCCCAGGGAAAGAACGGAGCGGTGTTCTCAGACATTGCAAGCTACCCGCTTTGCTTCTCAGGACAAGGGTGGGGTTGTGTATATGCCCTGGTCCCCGGGAACGCCACCTGTGTGCAGATGCAGTGTGCCCATCAGCACTGTCGAGTGCGTAAGGGCCAGTTTACCTGTACCTGTATCGAGCAAAGATGCCTGAACGTGACCGCAGGAAGGCAAGTTATCTGCGGTCAGTGTTACGGAACTCATGTCAGCTCAGAAACATGGGCATACCCGTTTGGTGCTTACCAATTAGTAGGATCGGGCTCAAATTCAAGGGAATCTAGCAATTGGTGGTATAAGCAGTTCACGAGTGTTAGCAACACTGACATAAAGTGCTACAGGGCTAAGGAAGGATTTGTGTTCCTCCTTAATGGTACCTTTAAGACAGCCAGACCGACCCTCCCCGTCCTCTTTGCAGTAGGGACTATCGGGCCACTTAATGTTCCATGCCCTCAGAGAGGACATGTGCAACGAAGAATAGTGACCCGAGCTGTTAGCAAGGAATTCTGTGTGGATTGGGAAGACTCTATCACGCTTGGATCGTCGCTCGGCTATGGGTTCCTTGGGGCCCTGTCTGTAGGTGGATCGGCAGGGGTAAATAGTGCCAAAAATAGGAACTACCTTATTTGCGGATTGACCATTTTGGGAAATAGCATGTCTAAGGGACTGGATGCCATCAACAGAGAGCTGTCTGAACTAAGATTGTATACGCAGCAAACCCACTATGCCGTGGATTATCAGCTGGCCCAACAAGGAGGAGTGTGCACAATTATAGGGGACAAATGTATAACACATGTCACGGATGAATCATACAATATCACCCAAGCCATTGATGCCATAAAAAAGCAGCTGGATGAGTTTAGGCAGGGCCCAGAGAAAGGAAATAGTTGGTTGGATTGGTTATTTGGAGGATCCTGGGGATCTTATTTAATGCATGGAGCAGTTATTCTCGTTATGATAATAGTTACCTGTTGTCTGATTATTGGTTGCTTTAATGTCTGTTGTAAAGTAATGATGGCAAAATTGGAGCAAACTCTTACAGTCACGAGCTCCCGGAATCTGGTTCAACAGACTAAAAGTTTACTCGAGGATCAAGAAGAGTATGAGAAACAAGAATGCGAACAGCTGAATGCGATACTCCTGGAATAATCACCAGGGTTATCATGGAATGATAAAAGGGGGGAATGAGAATGTGAATAGAAGAGTTGTGAATGTGTCAGTTGAAAAGGATCATGGGAAGATAGCTTTTGTGAATGTGTCAGTTGAAAAGGATCATGGGAAGATAGCTAAAAGAAAATGTCAAGCTGCGATATTTGCAATGTCGACACAAAAAGGGGTTACTCAGAGTTGTGGTCAAACACGAGTTACGCGAAAAGCAAAGTCAGGCATGAGTCAGACGAGAGGCTGCTATAACCAGCCGTAAAATAGGGAAATGCTATGTAAAACGAAACTATAAACACATCCCTGGAGCCCGCCCTATTTGGAGAGTTGTTAGCCTGCAATTGGGTATGCTATGGGGGAAGTCGACCAATGATTGTATAAACTGTGTGTCACTCAAATATGTTCTGCTGTAACAATGTATAAATATTGAGCTTTTGTATTGTTACAGGACTTGTCAAGAGAGAGGTGGACAGGCTCAAATCGAGGGTGTTCCCTTTATCTTAACAGGTCCCGGCCGGAGAATCTCTAATAAAGGTCTTATGTTGCTAAGACTAAAAGTGTTCGTGTGTCAGTGAATTCGCTGAAACAGATTGAAGGGAAAATAATCCAGTATCTACAGCTGAACCCTCCGTTCAGTCCGTAAGTGTGACCCTGAGCTTCCGGTCGCCTGTCACTTTAATTCTCCGCTCCACTCCCACTGTGATATCTCCATCCTTGGACTCCTCCACTGTTCCAATGAAGCTCAACGCAAGCTCGAGGAATAGTACCTCACCTTTCGTTTAGGTACCTTACAGCCTTCTGGACTCAACATCGAGTTCAACAATTTCAGACCATAACCTCTGGCCACCTTTGGCTCCCTTTCCCATTCTCCCCCTCCCCACCCCAACCCACCCCACCTTATGTTTTTTTAATTCTTTCTTCTCTCTCCTTTTTTTTATCTTTGTCTATAATGGCAGCTGGTCATTATTACGCCATTTACACCCTATCTAGATTAACCTTTTTCTAACTTCTGTCATTACCATTTCAATTTGGCTCATCATTCCTTTTGTCTCTCTAATCTCTCCTGCCTTCCACCCTATCACAGACCTTCCCTTCTGTTCTTTCTTCCCCTTCCCCTTTCAGTGCTTAAGAATGTGCTCTTTTCAAACATTCAGCAGTTCTGACGAAGGGTCGGCAACCTGAAACGTTAACTCTGTTTTTCTCTTTGCAGATACTGCCTGACCCGTTGAGATTTCCAGCATTCTCTGTTTTTATTTCGTATTCCAGCATCCACAGTATTTTGCTTTTGTGTAGGATGTTTCCCCTGTCTGGAGAGTCTAAAACTAGGGGCTATAGTCTCAAGGTAAGGGGTCGGCCATTTAGCACTTAGATGAGGAAAACATTTCTTCACTCAGAGGGTTGTGAATCTTTGGAATTTTGTATCCCAGAGAGCTATGAATGCTCAGTTGTTGACTATATTCAAGACTGAGATTTTTGAACATTAAGGGAATCATGGGATACGGGGATAAGGTGGGAAAATGGAGCTGAGGTAGAAGATCAGCCATGATCTTGGTGAATGACAGAGCAGGCTCGAGGAGCCATATGGCCTAATACTGCTCCCATTTTTTATGTTATGCTCATGTAAGGTATTCATCACCTCACAACATTAGTATCAACAATAATGTATTTTGTCACAATGTTTGAAATTGTACTCAATACTTTTAAGTACAAAGTTAAAAATTGTTGACACCACATTCAATGAATGCATGCTGGTCGCTGGTACCCTCCCCCCTGTTAATCTCTGGGCCAATTTTCTACATCTGTGGGGCATATTTCTATGGGGGCTTTCCTGCTGTGCACAATACCCTACCAAGCACTGTTGTCACATACAGCCTTTGCACGCATGTTCAAGGCTCATTTAGGTCCCAATTTGTTTATTAACGAGGGAAAAACCCCATATTGTGCCTGGAATGTCCAAGCAATGGTTTAGATGCTCACTGTCCATTGCAAATGGGTATTTCAAGGAAGGACTTTAAACAGTTTTATTTTATGACTTGTTAGGTGGTCCTCTGTTCCATATAATGCCACCCCTCATAATTGGATCTCCATGGCTACCAATATTTAATTAGCATATCAGAAATTTCTTATGGAAGTCATTGATGGGCCCAAAAAAACCCAGCATGGGTTAAATTTTCCTTTGATTTACCGCCTACCTTCGGCTGGTTCTAAGACATAAAATTCAGTAAAATGGAGTGCAAGTGTCCATTGGTTCAAAAACATCAGTAAAAACTTGAATAATAATTGTTCTATAGAAATAGCACCTTGCCCCTTTAACGCCAACCAGCTAACCTCCTGCTCCTGCTCGAAATTTCTGCCCCAAACCCAGCCCAGTTATAATGTCACATATATAATGGTGGTATGAGCTTAGGTCGGGGTCCCTGAGGCAGATACTGAATCAAGGTGGTCATCCTCATTTCAGTATCTGAACGTCGGTTCCACTATGCCAGCTATTTCAATTTTAATTGTTTGGTGCTCTGAAGTGTCTGTCAGGACTTTTACTGCCCTGTTAGGTCAGCTCTGCAGAAAATACATTTTTGGACTGGAGAAATAGATTGCCCAATGTGAATTCCTCTCTTTCTGTGTAATGAAAAGAAGGACGATGAAGAAATGGAAGAGAATAGATTGAAATCTCTCAAAGTGAAGCATCACAGAAGGTGTCTGCTCCCTACATACAGATACCCACTCATTAGGGTCTTTAGACTTCTGAAGGTCTTACTTAGATTTATCTGCACTTCACTGTCTCAGAAGTCTACACTTCTCTCCAAAGGCTATTGGGGAGACATGCTTACTGCCTGAAGACCTAGAACTTATATCCACCAGAAGAACAGCATTCTCTGTACTAGTATCTCCATCAAGAGAGTCAAACCCCCACCCCCCAGCCCCCAACCACTTCACCTTGACATTCAACAGCATTACTATCGCCGAATCCCCCACCATCAACATCCTGGGGGGGGTCACCATTGACCAGAAACGTAACTGGATCAGCCACATAAATACAAGAGCACGTCAGAGGCTTAAAACTCTGCAGCATGTGTCTCACCTCCTGACTCACCAAAGCCTTTCAACCATCTACACGGAACAAATCAGGAGTGTGATGGAATACTCTCCACTTGCCTGGATCGGTGCAGCTCCAACAACACTCAAGAAACTCAACACCATCCAGGACAAAGCAGCCCATTTGATCGGCACCCCATCCACCACCTTAAACATTCACTCCCTCCACCACCAGCGTACCGTGGCTGCAGTGTGTACCATCTACAAGATGCACTGCAGCAACTCGCCAAGGCTTCTTCGACAGCAACTCCCAAACCCATGACCTCTACCAACTAGAAGGACAAGGGCAGCAGGCGCATGGGAGCACCATCACCTTCAAGTTCCCCTCCAAGTCACACACCATCCTGACTTGGAAATGTATCGCCGTTCCTTCATCGTCGCTGGGTCAAAATCCTGGAACTCCCTTCCTAATAGTATTGTAGGAGTAACTTCACCGCATGGACTGCAGTAGTTCAAGAAGGCTCACCACCACCATCTCAAGGGCAATTAGGGATGGGCAATAAATGCTGCCCTTGCCAGCGACACCCACTTCTCAGGAATGAATAAAAAAGTTTCTTCCAGGCACCTTTGCTACATCAGGTAGCAGTTCACCACTGCATAAGAAGGTGCCAAGATTCCCAAATGCTCCCTGGAAGTGTTCATCCAGGGAGTAAGAGCAGGCAGGCAGTTACGTCCTCTTCCCTGCGGATGGCAGAAAAAGACCAGCCAGAGACATTGCGGTCATGGCTAGAGATCGCAGAGCAGGTCAGCAGCAGGGATATGGTCAGGAGGACGTGGATCCAGTGCTGCAAAAGATTCAATTATCTCATGAAGTCAGGAAAGGTGGGTGCAATGTCACACTCACCTACATCCTGATGTGCCTGTCACTCCAACCCCATCACTCTGCCGTCCCAAGCCTACCCCTGCACATCACTCCTCACACCAACCTACCTTGCAGGTCACCCATCCCTCTCTGTCTATGCACCTACTCACATCCACATCTGACTATCCAGCACTGACACTCACCCTTATCCTAATGCAACCATAGCAAGTAACACCAAAGAGTGGCAATGTCATGCCACTCCCTCATAGTTGGCCTCTACATATGTAGCCCATCAATTAGATACACTCAATTCATCAATCTCACTCAAACTTCTCCTTTTCTTTCCCTCCTTGAAGGAGAAGAGCTCCCACAGCAACATGGAGAGACAGAGAACTGGAGGTGGCCCTCCAATATTCACAAATTTGACTCCAGCAGAGGAGGTAGCCCTAGAAATCTCTGGAGTTGCAGAGCTGCTGGTGGTGGGAGGCAGAGAGAGGGGGACCTCCCAGCAACCTGGTGACAGAATTAAATCTCATACAGCCACATGGCAGACAACAGTCAATCACTCATATGGTGACTGATGTCTGTAGCCAGTGAAATGCCACCATGTGCATAATGGTAATTTTACCCATTCTTATCATAACATTTCTAATTCATTTCTTTACTCTCCTACAGGTCCATCGAGTACCCCGCCCAGCCCCCCCCCCCGCCCCCACCCCACTGTCCAGCCGGAGGAGGAGGAAGACGACTCCTCAGAGGAAACTCCAGTTTATGAGGGTGCACCGTTAGCAGACCCAAGTGCACCCAGCACCAGCGCAGATGCATGCACCTCGATGGGTCCTGTGTGAGATAGAGTAGTGTTGTCTTTGGCATGGCCCTCAGGCTCCAAAATCCAGAGGATGTCTGGCAAAAGTATCTAAGCAGTCGAAGCAGGGAAGTGAGCAGCCTGCCTCTACCTCTGCTAAAGCCACAGGGGTTGTACCTTGCAGAAGCATGCGTAAATAAAAAAAAACACAATCTTAGATACACAAGGGGATGCACATGGGTGTATGAAAACATTTTAATGTTAAGTTTCAGTTATATTTATGATGTACATAAATTTATTTATTTGTACAACTTTTCCATCTTGTCCATTTTTGCCTTCTACCTGGGAAGTGGCTTTATCACTTGGAGTAAATGGTGAGACATTACTTAACCTCGAGCAATGGGGAGTTTGGTTAACAGGAATGGCTTGGTCATTGTAGGACTGCTTTGTAGTGTTGTTGGGGGCGGGGAGCGGGGGGCGGGGAGTTAGTACAGCATCTGGGAGCCATATGGGTGCACTCGTGCAAGTTAAGTAAATCTGGCCATTATGAGACCATCCCGGGCCTCTAGGACAGCAATGTGCACTGCTGCTGGTGCCATCTCCACCTCAGGTTCCTCCTCCTCCTCGTGTATCACCTGTTCCTCCTCCTCCGAAGAGGCTGTGCACTCTGCTCCTCCTGCAGCTCCAATCCTCGCTGCTGCACTATGTTGTGCAGCGTGCAGAATACATTGATTCTGGAGATCCTGGCTGGTGCGTACCGAAGGGCTCCTCCAGATCGTTCAAGGCATCTGAAGCGCATCTTCATAGAAACATAGAAAATAGGTGCAGTAGGCCATTCGGCCCTTCGAGCCTGCACCACCATTCAATATGATCATGGCTGATCATGCATTTCAGTACCCCATTCCTGCTTTCTCTCCATACCCCTTGATCCCTTTAGCTGAAAGGGCCACATCTAACTCCCTTTTGAATATATCTAATGAACTGGCCCCAACAACTCTCTGTGGTAGAGAATTCCACATGCCCACAACTCTCTAAGTGAAGAAGTTTCTCCTCCTCTCGGTCCTAAATGGCTTACCCCTTATCCTTAGACTGTGACCCCTGGTTCTGGACTTCCCCAACATCAGGAACATTCTTCCTGCATCTAATCCCGTCAGAATTTTATATGTTTCTATGAGATCCTCTCTCATTCTTCTAAATTCCATGTCGATTACTTGCTTTATGACACATCTTGTGGACATGTGGCTGCCATTATAACACTCCTCAGCCTCATTGCTTGGCCTCTTCAAGGGTGTTCCATGCCTTTGTCTCTAAGCAGTCAGCCGGTAAGTTTGTTTGGAGATGTGAAGAGCTGAGGGAGGGTGGACTGTCGCAGCATGGAAAGGTCATGACAGCTGCCAGGGAATCTGGTGCACACATGCATTATGATCTTTTATGGTTGCAGATGAGCAAACACTCCTGGGTGATGTGAGGTTGTCTTGATGGCCACATGTGTGCAGTCGATGATGTCCTGCACCTGTGGGAAGCCAGCCAGAGCCGCAAAGCTGACTACCCACTCAGTAATACTGACTTCATCAGTGGCAAAATTTAGATAATTGGCTGAAACAGGGCATCGGTGACCAGGGTGATGCATCTGTGGGCGGCTGACTGAGAGATCCTACAAATGTCTGCAGCAGATCCCTGTAAGGAGTCTAAGGCTGTAATATAGAGCTCCACCTCTTGGACTACAGTGGTAATGCAACTGCTGATGTAAATATAATAGAAGTCACGTGATGTATTGGAGCCATCTTGTAAAGTCTGTGGGCAAGATTTTACACTTTTGTGCATATCACCCAAAAATGGGCATTATTTCCAGCGTGGGCAGAAAAATAGGTTTTCAGATCGTTGGCTTCTCGCCCATTCTCAAAGCGCCGAGTCTCCATATTTGAAATTGGGCGTTACCGAGAGCAATATGAAATGGGCGGTAGTGTTAAATCTCTCTGACCTCCTGCCGTAAAGTGTCGCCGTCCTTAGCAATGGCATGGCAATGCTCAATTCCCGCGATTCAGGAGGTCAAGGGTCATCACGACATGTGCAGAAGAGAAGACAGAGAAAGAGGGAGCTGAGAGGAACTGAAGGCGTGTGTGGATGTGGTGTGGCTGCTTTGGGAGTAAGGAGGGAGAGTTTAGAGTTTTAGAGCAAATAGGGAAACAAAAATTAGCTGTAACCAGCCACATATTTATGCGAATTTGGTCTATAATGGAGCGAGAGAAGGAGGCGACACAGCATGCTGTGGAGACTGACACTGGCAAGAGCAGTGAGGTGGGAGAGGAGCACATTGGAGGGCGCAAAAGAGCGAGGCAAATGCCTCCCTCCTGCAGGAGGTCAAGTTACGCTGGGGTGATTTGACACAGGGAGGCCCACCCCAAAGGCCTACCAGAAGATATGGACTGAGATAGCAAAAGTGGTCTCGTTCATCTCTTGTGGGATCCGCAAGAGTGAGTATTACATTTATTTATATGTACTTATATATTTATATAATTTGATTGGTAACAGTCATGAGTCACTATTAGCAGATGTGAGGTCTTTCACTTTTACCAGGAATGCTGTACTCAAAGCCTGCAGTCACGGTGTACGTCTTTAGGTAAAGAATGATAATAATCCTAATAATCATGATTACATCTGTCGGTTATGTGTTGTATCAGTCTCTGTGACAGTGCCTGGCAATGATATCATGCAATGATCTCATACCATGTCGTCCTGTCACTTTTTACAGAAGAAGCTATCGACGATGAGGTCCTTGCAGAGGCAAACGGGTGGGGGGCCACCAGTCCCCAGCAACATCACTGAGATGGAGGAGCGAGTGCTCGCACTCGTGGGGAGGCACACCGGATAGTCAAGGAAGCATCTGCAGACTCTGAAGTGATGCCACGTGAGTAAAGCTTACACCATTGCGTTATGTAAAGTCAATAGATGCCAAGCAACTTATATCCGAACAACCATACATAGTAGATGATTTCTAAAATTGTCAAAGAAATAATGCTGGCCTAATGATAATTATTGCAATGCAAATATGTTGATGGTCATGAAATGTGATGTCTGTGATGATTTTGATAGCGGTAGTGCTTTTGTTGTGCATATGCTGTGTGTAGCGTTAGACTCACCTTGTGACCCTAGCACCCCCTTCTCCTCTAATAACCTCATTTGTGTTTTGCAGCTCAGCCAGCAGTGCGGCCCCAGGCAAGATCATAGAGGCCAGAAAGCGGGGGGGGCGGGGCCCGACTCTCCGGACGATCCTATATCTGGTGCTGAGGAGCTCCGATTTTCGCCCGTCAATCCGCTGGGTCTGTTCTCTACGGATGCGCAGATAGCAGTTATGATGTAATTGGCATCACTGAGACGTGGCTCCAGGGTGACCAAGGCTGGGACCTCAACATCCAGGAGTATTCAACATTTAGGAAGGATAGACAGAAAGCAAAAGGAGGTGGGGTGGCATTGCTGGTTAAAGAGGAAATTAATGCAATAGTAAGAAAGGACATTAGTTTGGATGATGTGGAATCGGTATGGATGGAGCTACGGAATACCAAGGGGCAGAAAACGCTAATGGGAGTTGTGTACAGACCACCAAACAGTATTAGTAAGGTTGGGGACAGCATCAACAAGAAATTAGGGATGCATGCAGTAAAAGTACAGCAATTATCATGGGTGACTTTAATCTACATATTGATTGGGCTAACCACCAAACTGGTAGCAATGCGGTGGAGGAGGATTTCGTGGAGTGCATTAGGGATGGTTTTCTAGATCAATATGTCGAGGAACCAACTAGGGAGCTGGCCATCCTAGACTGGGTGATGCATAATGAGAAAGGACTAATTAGCAATCTTGTTGTGCGAGGCCCCTTGGGGAAGCGTGACCATAACATGGTAGAATTCTTCACTAAGATGGAGAGTGACACAGTTAATTCAGAAACTAAAGGAAAGGTAACTTCGATGGTTTGAAGTATGAATTGGCTAGAATAGACTGGCAAATGATACTTAAAGGGTTGACAGTGGATGGGTAATGGCAAACATTTAAAGATCACATGGATGAACTTCAGCAATTGTACATCCCTGTCTGGAGTAAAAATAAAACGGGAAAGGTGGCTCAACCGTGGCTAACAAGGGAAATTAAGGATAGTGGTAAATCCAAGGAAGAGGCATATAAATTGGCCAGAAAAAGCAACAAACCTGAGGACTGGGAGAAATTTAGAATTCAGCAGAGGAGGACAAAGGGTTTAATTAAGAGGTGGAAAATAGGGTACGAGAAGAAGCTTGCTGGGACTGCAAAAGCTTCTATAGATATGTGAAGAGAAAAAGATTAGTGAAGACAAACGTAGGTCCTTTGTAGTTGGATTCAGGTGAATTTATAATGGGGAACAAAGAAATGGCAGACCAATTGAACAAATACTTTGGTTCTGTCTTCACGAAGGAAGACACAAATAACCTTCCGGAAGTACTAGGGGACCGAGGGTCGAGTGAGAAGGAGGAACTGAAGGATATCCTTATTAGGCGGGAAATTGTGTTAGGGAAATTGATGGGATTGAAGACCAATAAATACCCGGGGCCTGATAGTCTGCATCCCAGAGTACTTAAGGAAGTGGCCCTAGAAATAGTGGATGCATTGGATTGGTGATCATTTTCCAACAGTCTATCGACTGGATCAGTTCCTATGGACTGGAGGGTAGCTAATGTAACAATGTAACACCACTTTTTAAAAAGGGAGGGAGAAAGAAAGCGGGTAATTATAGACCGGTTAGCCTGACATCAGTTGTGGGGAAAATGTTGGAATCAATTATTAAGGATGAAATAGCAGCGCATTTGGAAAGCAGTGACAGGATCGGTCCAAGTCAGCATGGATTTATGAAGGGAAAATCATGCTTGACAAATCTTCTGGAATTTTTTGAGGATATAACCTGCTCATCGAAGCATTGGGGGGTATATCATGACTGAGTGCATTCCATGGATGGCAGAGGCCCAGGATGTGATAAAAAGGATCACTGCTGGCACAGGCCTCCCAGTGGTCCCAGAGTGCAGCACTCCACCCGTAGGTTCCGCACAACCACTGCAAACAAACGAGAGATGAGAGGAAGGATCAAGATCCTGCTTCTGCAGCAGAGAATGTTGCCCCCTCGGCACTCCCCGCTCCCGTACCCGTGCAACCACTGCCTCTGCCTTCATCCCCTCCAATGAGGCACCACCTGAGGAGCGCCTTGGCCAGGCGACATGGAGCGAGGAGGGGAAGGGGTAGAGGTGGGGAGTAGAAGGGGAGCGGGGGGGGTGGGGGGGAAGGAAAGTGAGGTGCATGTCCGCTGATGATGGCTGTGTTATATCTTCATCTGGGTGTATGCAATTTGTTGCAATGTATGGGGGCTGGGGACAAAGCTCCTGCTTTGCCTTTGTATTCTGTGTTGCTGGATATGTTGAACATTTGATTGATGTCAATGGTGGTAAAAGTGGTGTGTGGGCGGGGGGTGGATGTTTTTGGTCGTGATACTTATGATTTCAAATCAATGTTGGTATAAAAATGTTTTTATTCCACATAACCTTGTTGTGCATTGTCCCAGATAGCTGGACTGTTACACACTGGTGATTCCTTAACATGAAAGGGTTAAATAAAACGTAACTTCAATCAATGTAATCTTTAACTGGCACCAAGCTGATGGGCATAATTGATGTCTGAGCTGCACACACACAGCAGTGTGTCAGCATTGTCACTCACAGCAATGTTCTTTCAGACAAATCGTTTAGATATCAGCTCCTCACCTAAGAGTCTTGCAGCTATGTAGCCACCACGGACCCTTTCCTGCGGTCTGGAGGGGGTCGTGGGCATGGTTGCATAGCCAGCCTGATTGCCTGGCCCTAGGTCAGCATCCAGCCCCTTGTCATCCTCTTCCTCTCTCTCCTGAGGTGGAGCATCAGTCCCTTCTGGCAATTCTTGGCTCCACCTGATAGCCAGGTTGTGCAGCATAGAGCACATGACCACGAATTTACCTACTCAGGGTTGTATTGTAGCTCCCCTCCTGAGTGGTCCAGACATCTGAAGCGCTGCTTAAGTACAGTTATTGTTTTCTGGACCACATTGCGTGTCTCTGTGGCTCCAGTTGTATCGCTTCTCGGCCTCGGTGTGGGTGTCACGCAAGTGGCTAGGCCATATCGGTTATCACCAAGCATCCAGCATTATCCTTGTGGCCGATTCTTAAAGATGTCAGAGACAGTGCTCTCACGCAGGATGTGAGCCTCATCGAAGGTGCCCGGACATTTGGCATTCACTGCCATGATGATCTGGTTGTGGTCGACAACTAGTTGGACCTTCAGGGAGTGAAATCCTTTTCTGTTATGAAAATGCTCCGGGTCCTGAGAAGGTGGCCGCATGGCGATGTGAGTGCATTGTATTGCTCCCTACACTCTGGGGAATTGAGCAATGCACCCTGTCAGTCTGAGCCTCCGTGGTCATGTGGAAGCTGAGAAAGTCCATCCTTCTCACGTACAGGGCTTTCGTGACCTGTCTAATGCAGCGATGGGTTGCATGGTGAGACAGAGGGCAAATCTCGACTGCGGAGGCCCGAAAGGAACAGGACACGTAGAAAGACAGTGCTGCGGTGACCTTGACCTCGACCGACACTGATGTCCCGATGGCAGGCTGCATATGTGGCCTGATGAGCACACATATTTCATTGATCACCACCTTGTGGAAATGCAGTCTCCGAAGGCAGGTGTGGTCGGGCACGTCGAGGTAAGAGCTCTTTTCCCTGTACGTGTGGGGTGTGTATGGTCTGGCCCTCCTCCTCATTCTTGCATATCTTAAATTGGGGACATAATGATGTGCATCACACATTGAGCCATCTGCACTCTGCCGCATCTGCGTATTAATCAATACAGGCTGAGAAATGGCTGGCCCCATTGCAATGCAGGTATAATGGCGATTGATCAGAAGCAATAATTTCCTCACTAAAATACACCTACAGTAAACCTCCAATCGTCCAGAATCTGAAAATCTGTCTGTTGAGATGGTCACTTCACCTGAGAAGATCTCCAGAATCAATCCCAACTCTCCCGAAGTTGAAGCAGCCTTTTGAATGAGTAACAACATGATTATTTAAATCCGGGTGTACCAGAGATAGCTTGGTCATAAGACCTTTTTTCATCCTGAGCTCAGCAGGCGAGACCCCTGTGAGTGTGTGGGGTCTTGTCCTGTAACTCAGCAGTATGCAGGACATGCGGTCTGCAGTGACCCTTGGGGTTACTCTCCTCATCTTTGCTTGATCATTTTTACTGCACGCTCAGCTTGCCCGTTGGACACAGGCTTGAACGGTGCTGACCTTAAATGTTTTATGCTATTAAGTTTCATAAACTCCTGAAACTCCTGACTGGTGAAGCACGACCCATTGTCGCTCACCACTATGTCAGGCAGACCATGTGTCTCCAACATGACACTGAGATTCTCTATGGTTGCTGTGGACGTGCTGGATGACATGATTATGCATTCTATTCACTTCGAATAAGCATCCAACAGCACTCAAAACATCTTGGCCAGGAAGGGACCTGCAAAATCTACATGGATCCTGGACCAAGGTCTGGATGGCCACGACCACAAACTCAGCGGCGATTCTGCTGATGCTTTGCTAAGCTGCATGCAAGTGTTGCACTGATGCATGCATACTTCCAGCTCAGAATCAATTCCTGGCCACCATACATGGGACCTGCCGATGACCTTCATCATCACTATACCCGGATGTGTGCTGTGTAACTCACGCATGAACTTCTCTCTCCCTTTCTTGGGCATTACAACATGATTGCCCCACAATATACAATCTGCTTGAATAGACAGTTCGTCTTTGCGACAAATGTATGTGGTTTGGCCTCCTCGTACATTTGCTTTGGTATGGCAGACCAATCCCCTTTGAGCCTGCAACCCTTTACCACCGATAAAATTAGGTCCTGGCTGGTCCAGGTCCTAACTTGTTGAGCCGTGACAGGGGTTCCTTCACTCTCAAAAGCATTCATGATTAACATTAGATCCGCCAGTTGTGGCGTTTCCACCTCCGGTGTGGGCAATGGCAACCGGCTCAAAGCATCGGCACAATTCTCTGTGCCAGGTCTGTGGCGAATGACATAATCATAGGCAGATAATGTCAGCGCCCACCTTTGGATGCGGGATGAAGTGTTGGTATGAGTTGTGTATGTATATATCCTGTACACTCAATGTACAGTTACATAAGACCAATGAATGTATCTTTACACTGTATACAATATGCCTGTACCACCAGAGGGTGCAACTGGTGGAGACCTAGAGGTCACCTGCACACCGCAGGTAACCAGGTATAAAAGGGAGCCCACCTTACTGTAACCTCATTGAGGAGCTGCAATAAATGGACTAAGGTCACAACAGTTCAAGTGCAAAATGAAGGCCAAGAAATTGCAAAATATGCTGCAGACTTGAGACGGCTGGCTGCACCGTGTGATTTTGGCGACCACCTCACCGAAACACTGAGGGACATCTTTGTTATTGGAATCGGCCACGAAGGTCTCCTCCACAGGCTGCTCTCTGAAGACACCACCGTCAACCTGAAGAAGGCAATTAATGAGTGAAGCGTTCATGGCCTCGGCCTGCGATTCCAGAAGCATGGTGACTCAACCCCAGGACTCCAACACGGCAAGTACAGTGAACCAAATGGCGCCTTTCAGAGGCAAGACTGTGACCCCGAGCCTCGCAACCCTGAGTCCGCCGCAGGGAGCCAACTGGCCAGCCCCATACTGGCGCTGTGGAGGAAATCACAGAGCCCACTAATGCCGATACAGAAACTATACTTGCAAAGGCTGTAACACTAAAGGCCATCTACAGTGAATGTGTAAAATAAATTTTACTCACCGAGTCGCTGAAGAGTTGGCCGATCACCCGGGCTCCAGTGTTGATGAAGATGAAGAGAGAGTCCAGGAGGCAGCTCAGCCCCAGGAAGAGGTGTACGGAGTGTTTACCTGCTCCACCGAGAGCTCCCCATTGAAAATTTAAGTTGAAATCAACGGTGTTCCAGACTCGATGGAGGTCGGCACAGGGGCGGGCCAATCGCTGATGAACCAGGTGGCCTTCGATAGGATTGTCCCAGAGTTTCTCGAACAACCCAAAATGCTACCAATCCAAGTGAAGCTGCTCACTTACACAAACTACACCATCCTGGTCATTGGCAGCGCGGATGTCCAGGTGTCCTACGGCAGCGCGATGCACAGCCACCTTTGTGGATCGTTGCTGGTGATGGTCCAACGCTGCTAGGAAGAAGTTGGATGAAGCAAATCCAAATCTGTTGGAACTGGGAAAGCCTCCAGGCCCCGGCGATCGATGTCTTAGGTGGCCCCAAATTTGGATTCATCACAGCACCTGAAGATCCTACCGTCCAACTCAACTGTGCGGCGACGACACAGACCGCACTACCCAACGGCGAGATGATCCAATCTGAACGACCAGATCTCACCTGCCAGGCCGTGGCAGGACTCCGAAGGGAGAAGATCGTTGCAGAAGGTAAATCCCCGGCTTCAGTGGCAGAACCTGGGGAGAAAAAGATCACCGCAGCCTACCTCGTGGAGAGAAAAGATGGTGCCCGCACCACGAGGTGAAACGCCTGAAATCAAGATGGCTGCGACCATGTCGAGGATATAACGAGCATGGTGGAGAGAGGTGTACCGATGGATGTGGTGTATTTAGATTTCCAAAAGGCATTCGATAAGGTGCCACACAAAAGGTTACCGCAGAAGATAAAGGTATGCGGAGTCAGAGGAAATGTATTAGCATGGATAGAGAATTGGCTGGCTAACAGAAAGCAGAGAGTCGGGATAAATGGGTCCTTTTCGGGTTGGAAATCGGTGGTTAGTGGTGTGCCACAGGGATCGGTGCTGGGACCACAACTGTTTACAATATACATAGATGACCTGGAAGAGGGGACAGAGTGTAGTGTAACAAAATTTGCAGATGTCACAAAGATTAGTGGGAAAGCGGGTTGTGTAGAGGACACAGAGAGGCTGCAAAGAGATTCAGATAGGTTAAGCGAATGGGCTAAGGTTTGGCAGATGGAATACAATGTCGGAAAGTTTGAGGTCATCCACCTTGGGGAAAAAAAACAGTAAAAGGGAATATTATTTGAATGGGGAGAAATTACAACATGCTGTGGTGCAGAGGGACCTGGGGGTCCTTGTGCATGAAACTCTTTTGGAGTTTACCTGAAAAAACATAAACATTAAACCGTGCCACCCGCCCTGGATGACACATCCTTGTGCATGAATCCCAAAAAAGTTAGTTTGCAGTTGCAGCAGGTAATCAGGAAGGTGAATGGAATGTTGGCCTTCATTGCGAGAGGGATGGAGTACAAATGCAGGGAGGTCCTTCTGCAACTGTATAGGGTATTGGTGAGGCCGCACCTGGAGTACTGGTCACCTTACTTAAGGAAAGACATACTCGCTTTGGAGGGGGTACAGAGACGATTCACTAGGCTGATTCCGGGGATGAGGGGGTTACCTTATGATGATAGATTGAGTAGACTGGGTCTTTGCTCGTTGGAGTTCAGAAGGATGAGGGGTGATCTTATAGAAACATTTAAAATAATGAAAGGGATAGACAAGATAGAGGCAGAGAGGTTGTCTCCACTGGTCGGGGAGACTAGAACTAGGTGGCACAGCCATGTGAAAGGGAAATCATGCTTGACAAATCTTCTGGAATTTTTTGAGGATGTTTCCAGTAAAGTGGACAAAGGAGAACCAGTTGATGTGGTATATTTGGACTTTCAGATGGCTTTCGACAAGGTCCCACACAAGAGATTAATGTGCAAAGTTAAAGCACATGGGATTGGGGGTAGTGTGCTGACGTGGATTGAGAACTGGTTGTCAGACAGGAAGCAAAGAGTAGGAGTAAACGGGTACTTTTCAGAATGGCAGGCAGTGACTAGTGGGGTGCCGCAAGGTTCTGTGCTGGGGCCCCAGCTGTTTACATTGTACATTAATGATTTAGACGAGGGGATTAAATGCAGTATCTCCAAATTTGCGGATGACACTAAGTTGGATGGCAGTGTGAGCTGCGAGAAGGATGCTATGAGGCTGCAGAGTGACTTGGATAGGTTCGGTGAGTGGGCAAATGCATGACAGATGAAGTATAATGTGGATAAATGTGAGGTTATCCACTTTGGTGGTAAAAACCGAGAGACAGACTATTATCTGAATGGTGACAGATTAGGAAAAGGGAAGGTGCAACGAGACCTGGGTGTCATGGTACATTAGTCATTGAAGGTTAGCATGCAGGTACAGCAGGCGGTAAAGAAAGCAATTGGCATGTTGGCCTTCATAGCGAGGGGATTTGAATACAGGGGCAGGGAGGTGTTGCTACAGTTGTACAGGGCCTTGGTGAGGCCACACCTGGAGTATTGTGTACAGTTTTGGTCTCCTAACTTGAGGAAGGACATTCTTGCTATTGAGGGAGTGCAGCGAAGATTCACCAGACTGATTCCCGGGATGGCGGGACTGACCTATCAAGAAAGACTGGATCAACTGGGCTTGTATTCACTGGAGTTCAGAAGAATGAGAGGGGACCTCATGGAAACGTTTAAAATTCTGACGGGTTTAGACAGGTTAGATGCAGGAAGAATGTTCCCAATGTTGGGGAAGTCCAGAACCAGGGGTCACAGTCTGAGGATAAGGGGTAAGCCATTTAGGACCAAGATGAGGAGAAACTTCTTCACCCAGAGAGTGGTGAACCTGTGGAATTCTCTACCACAGAAAGTAGTTGAGGCCAATTCACTAAATATATTCAAAAGGGAGTTAGATGAAGTCCTTACTACTCAGGGGATCAAGGGTTATGGCGAGAAAGCAGGAAGGGGGTACTGAAGTTTCATGTTCAGCCATGAACTCATTAAATGGTGGTGCAGGCTAGAAGGGCTGAATGGCCTGCTCCTGCACCTATTTTCTATGTTTCTATGTTTCTAAAATACGGGGGAGCCAATTTAAAACCGAGTTGAGAAGGAATTTCTTCTCCCAGAGGGTTGTGAATCTGTGGAATTCTCTGCCCAAGGAAGCAGTTGAGGCTAGCTCATTGAATGTATTCAAGTCACAGATAGATAGATTTTTAACCAATAAGGGAATTAAGGGTTATGGGGAATGGACGGGTAAGTGGAGCTGAGTCCACGGCCAGATCAGCCATGATCTTGTTGAATGGCAGAGCAGGCTCGAGGGGCTAGATGGCCTCCTCCTGTTCCTAATTCTTATGTTCTTATGTTCAGACCACGAGGGACAGCGTTGAGGCAGCAACACGTGATGCCGAGCAGTGAACCGGATCGGCATAAAGATTGCAAGGCCCTCTTAAAGGGGACCGGCAACCCAGAACAATTAAAGGGACAGTTCCACTTTTTGTACAGTGATGCCGGTGATAAGAACATAAGAACAGAAGAATTAGGAACAGGAGTAGGCCATCTAGCCCCTCGAGCCTGCTCCGCCATTCAATAAGATCATGGCTGATCTGGTCGTGGACTCAGCTCCACTTACCCGCCCTCTCCCCATAACCCTTAATTCCCTTATTGGTTAAAAATCTATCTATCTTTGACTTGAAAACATTCAATGAGCTAGCCTCAACTGCTTCCTTGGGCAGAGAATTCCACAGATTCACAACCCTCTGGGAGAAGAAATTCTTTCTCAACTCAGTTTTAAATTGGCTCCTCTGTATTTTGAGGCTGTGCCCCCTAGTTCTAGTCTCCCCTACCAGTGGAAACAACCTCTCTGCCTCTATCTTGTCTATCCCTTTCATGATTTTAAATGTTTCTATAAGATCACCCCTCATCCTTCTGAACTCCAACGAGTAAAGACCCAGTCTACTCAATCTATCATCATAAGGTAACCCCCTCATTTCTGGAATCAGCCTAGTGAATCGTCTCTGTACCCCTTCCAAAGCCAGTATATCCTTCCTTAAGTAAGGTGACCAAAACTGCACGCACTACTCCAGGTGCGGCCTTACCAATACCTTATACAGTTGCAGCAAGACCTCCCTGCTTTTGTACTCCATCCCTCTCGCAATGAAGGCCAACATTCCATTCGCCTTCCTGATTACCTGCTGCACCTGTAAACCAACCTTAAAAGAGTTTCATGCACAAGGACCCCCAGGTCCCTCTGCACCTCAGCATGTTGTAATTTCTCCCCATTCAAATAATATTCCCTTTTACTGTTTTTTTCCCCCAAGGTGGATGACCTCACACTTTCCAACATTGTATTCCATCTGCCAAACCTTAGCCCATTCGCTTAACCTATCCAAATCTCCTTGCAGCCTCTCTGAGTCCTCTACACAACCCGCTTTCCCACTAATCTTAGTGTCATCTGCAAATTTTGTTGCACGACACTCTGTCCCCTCTTCTAAGTCATCTATGTATATTGTAAACAGTTGTGGTCCCAGCACTGATCCCCATGGCACACCACTAACCACTGATTTCCAACCGGAAAAGGACCCATTTATCCCGACTCTCTGCTTTCTGTTCGCCAACCAATTCTCTATCCATGCTAATACATTTCCTCTGACTCCGCGTACCTTTATCTTCTGCAGTAACCTTTTGTGTGGCACCTTATCGAATGCTTTTTGGAAATCTAAAGTGAGAGATGTAATTAACAAATGCAAGTATTTGAATGTTCCGTTGAACAGCGATGCTGATAGGATATATGGAAAAAATGTAATTGATGAATACAAGTATCTAAATGTAACATTGTACAGCGATGCCGGTAATATACAGGGGAAATATGTAATTGAGGGAAAAGATGTAATTGACAAATGTGAACTAGTACCTGAGTGCGATCGGAGCCAATGTATCATGAATGTAAACGACGGAATAATGTGTGATGTCGGGTTCAATATGCACGCCGACAAAACCAAGGGCAACCTCCCATTTGAAGCACCCAGGTCCAGCGGGCTACCTGATCATGTAGCCTGCACCTCCGGGATCAATGTGATGCCCCAGGGAGCGTGGCCACACACAGTGAGTGCTTACCCACTGCAGGGCCAGCGATCAGCGGACGGCACAGGCACCACTACTGGCACCCTGCCCCAGATTGGCCCTACCTCTCTGGCCACCAGGGCCAGCACTGGGAGTAAGAGGCCAGCACCCTCCAGCCTTCCCGATGGGACCTGAGATGACCAGGCTCTCACTACCACTGAAGGGCAGCAGGGAGACCATGCAGCCCTCAAAGGAGGACAGGGAGGCCACACATTCCTGTGGCTCTACCCACCACTAGGCAATGGCAAAGGCCCTGAGACCCAGCCAAGTGAGTGACTCGAGCTCACTCTGGAACTAGCGTCCTCACCCACCTGCACCTGCACCCCAGGGGCAAGACTGTTATACCACGTATGTACCTTACCTGTAAAATGTTCTTGTTCCACTACTGCTAAACCCAAACAGTGATGTAACCAATCCTGCACTTTTTTTCCCCATTCTCTGTACGTGCAAATATCGAGCCACACACATGGTCTATGTATGGGGGTGGGGGGGGGGGGAGATATGGGGGTATGTAGCCATGGACACACATGGATCACACCCAGAACCCACTCAAACCCCACTGCAACCTCCAACCGTCCACTGGTGACCATTTCCCAATGTTGTGGCAATAAGGACTTGGGGGTCCACAGGGAGAGAGCCATTCTCAAGCACAGACAAAGTGCAAAAGCTTTAGGCACTCAAGTCGAGGGCCAGAGCACCCAGTGCAAAGGTCAGTGGCACAAGATTTCGGGGGGAGTGATATTGTGTATGTATATACCCTGTACACTCAATGTACAGTTACATAAGACCAATGAATGTATCTTTACACTGTATACAATATGCCTGTACCACCAGAGGGTGCAACTGGTGGAGACCTAGAAGTCACCTGCACACCGCAGGTAACCAAGTATAAAAGGGAGCCCACCTTACTGTAACCTCATTGAGGAGCTGCAATAAATGGACTAAGGTCACAACAGTTCAAGTGCAATACCTTACCGCGTGGTGTCATTACGAGAGTGCTTACAGATACCACAGTATTGATACCCTTACTCTCGGAAAACAATTAAATGAGTGGCCTGTGATCAGTCTCTAATTCGAACCTCAGACCAAACAGGTATTGATGCATCTTTTTAACACTGTACATACAAGATAAAGCTTCTTTTTCTACCATGCTGTAGGCTCTTTCTGCTTTAGACAAACTTTTGGATGTATACACGACAGGTTGAAGTTTCCCCGACTCATTGGCTTATTAAGAGTACGCAACCAATTCCACATGACAATGTGTCACAGGTCAAAGCTAAATGTTTACATGGGTCATAATGTACCAGCAGCTTGTTCGAGCAAAGCTTTCTCGAAAGCTCTGTCTTGTGATGCGCCCCACACCCAGTTGTCGCTTTTTCTCAATAGCATGTGCAGTAGTTCCAGTAAGGTGCTCAATTTAGGTAGGAAGTTACCAAAGTAGTTGAGTAGACCCAGGAACGAACACAGCTCCGTCATATTCTGCGACTTCGGTGCATTCTTGATGGCCTTGGTTTTCACATCAGTAGGTCTGATACGATCAGCGGCGGAATTCGACCTCTGGTGCCATGAAGACGCACTTCGAGCTGAGTTTCAGTCTGAGTTCCTCTCTATCCAAATGCTGTAGAACCTCTTCCAGGTTGTTCAGGTGTTTCTTGGAGTCACAACCGGTGACATCTTGGAACACATCGGTTCTGTGAATGGACTTCAGTAGACTTTCCATATTCCTCTGAAATATTGCTGCAGCTGAGTGAATTCCGAAAGGGCACCTGTGGTAAATAAACAGTCCTTTGTGCGTGTTAATGCACGTAAGTCTCTTCGACGTCTCAACCAACTCGTGTGTCATATAGGTCTATGTCAAGTCCAGTTTTGTGAACGATTTCCCTCCGGCTAGCGTCGCAAACAAGTCATCAGCCTTCGGTTAAGGGTACTGCTCTTGTTTCAAAACTCTGTTGATTCTGACTGTGCCATCACTTTTCAGCACAGGAACAATGGGCTGGCCCATTCATTAAATTCGACCAGTGATATGATCCCTTCATGCTGGAGTCTGGCCAGTTCAATTTCGACCTCCCCCCTCATCATATACAGCACCTCCCGAGCTTTATGATGGATGGGTCTTGCATCTGAGTCCACATGGATCTGCACCTTGGCTCCCATGAAGTTGCCGATACCCGGTTCGAACAGCGAGGGGAATTTGCTCAATACTTGGGCACATGTATCATCCTCCGATGACAACGCCTTTATGTCGTTCCAGTTGCATCTGATTTTCTCCAACCGGCTCCTGCCAAGCAGTGTTGGGCCATTGCCTGGAACAATCCACAGTGATAACTCGTGAACCGCACCGTTATATGACACATTAATTTGTGCACTGCCAATCACCTTTATCAGTTCTTTGGTGTACGTGCGCAGCTTGGCGTTAACAGGGCTCAGACTGGGCCTCACAGTCTTTGTATCCCACAGCTTATAAAATGTCCTCTCGTTCATGATCGACTGACTCTCCCCCGTGTCCAGTGCCATCGATATCGGTATCGCTTTAAATTTCACATTAATCAAAATTGGTTTACTCTTGGTTATGAAGTAATACAGTCCATATATTTCCTCCTCTGATATCTCGGATTGCGTATCCGGATCCACGCTAGTCTGACTCTCATCCTCCACGTGGTGTGTTGCAGCTCGCTTGCTCATCTGCGGACACTTGCGCTGGAGATGCCCCACTCTCAGACAGCCTTTGCAACTATATTGCTTAAATCGCCACTGCTGGTGCCGATGATTTCCACCACAACGCCAACACAGAGAAGTTGGATACATTCCCACTGGCGGACTTTGGGCAGCCACAGGTTTCGCGAACACAGCCGGATAGGCCCTGCCATGTGCCACTCTGCCGAACGCCGAATCAATTGCATTTACAGTACTTGCCGAGGTTCGGTTCTTCACCGATATTTGCTTTAGACTCCTGTCCATCGTCATACATGATTGAGCGATCTGGATGTCCCTTTTTAAATCCAACTCCTCCACGGCCAGAAGTTTGCGCAGGATTACCTCGTGGTTGATACCGATAACAAAGAAATCCCGCAGCATATCTGCCTATACGCTCCCGAACTTGCACGGTCCCGCTAGACGTCTCAGGTCGGCAACGAATTCCGCAAAGCTCTGGCCCTCCGATCGAATGGATGTATAAAACCTGTATCTCAAGATGATGATGCCGTCGTCGGGCTTGAGGTGCTCCCGTACCAATGTACACAACTCCTCATATATTTTCTCTGTTGGATCTCTAGGCATGAGTAGATTCTTTATCAGACCGTAGATCTTTGAACCGCACACAGTGAGGAACACGGCCCGGCGCCGATCTGCATCGTCGACCCCCTTCATTTTGTCGGCCACGAAATACTGGTTCAAACGGCTCACAAATGCTGCCCCATCTTCTCCCTCCACGAATCGTTCTAAAAGTCCAATCGTGCTCATTTTGCAAACAAAGGTTCTTGTATTCTTGTCGCCAAACGGTATGTATGCAATAAAGGTTGAAACTGAGTACTGGTTAAGTAAGCAAAGTATAACATTGACTCTGCTCTATTTAGGCCCAAGTGCCTGACTCTCAAAATGGCTGGCCTTCTCTACCTGAGCAGCACCATGTGCATGCTGCTCAGTGGCCTCCAACAATGACGCCATCTGGTGGCTACAAACAGAATGTACATACATGACACTGAGGTTGCAGAAATGACTTGCTAATAACAGCTAAATCTCTGCACAAAATGGAGTCAGCAACAGCCTTTTCATTAGGCAAGGAAACAGGTGTAATGTGGGAGTTTTTGTGTGTTTTTTCCAGCTGTCATATAATGGACTCGCACAAAAGCCATTGAGCTTCCGTCTCCCCTTCACAAGCGAGGTTCCCAAGGTGCGTCAATTGTGTGCGCAATAAGTCAAAGCCGTAATCCGATATTACATTCAGGAAGGATAGACAGAAAGAAAAGGAGGTGGGGTAGCATTGCTGGTTAAAGAGGAAATTAACGCAATAGTAAGGAAGGACATTAGCTTGGATGATGTGGAATCTGTATGGATGGAGCTGCAGAATACCAAAGGGCTAGTGGGAGTTGTGTACAGACCACCAAACAGTAGAAGTGAGGTTGGGGACAGCATCAAACAAGAAATTAGGGATGCGTGTAATAAAGGTACAGCAGTTATCATGGGCGACTTTAATCTACATATAGATTGGGCTAACCAAACTGACAGCAATACGGTGGAGGAGGATTTCCTGGAGTGTATTCGGGATGGTTTTCTGGACCAGTGTGTCGAGGAACAAACTAGAGGGCTGGCCATCCTAGACTGGGTGATGTGCAATGAGAAAGGACAAATTAGCAATCTTGTTGTGCGAGGCCCCTTGGGGAAGACTGACCATAATATGGTAGAATTCCTTATTAAAATGGAGAGTGACAAAGTTAATTCAGAGACTAGGATCCTGAACTTAAGAAAAGGTAACTTCGATGGTATGAGACGTGAATTGGCTAGAATAGACTGACAAATGATACTTAGAGGGTTGACGGTGGATAGGCAATAGCAAACATTTAAAGATCACATGAATGAACTTCAACAATTGTACATCCCTGTCTGGGGTAAAAATAAAACGGGGAAGGTGGCTAACAAGCGAAATTAAGGATAGTGTTAAATCCAAGGAAGAGGCATATAAATTGGCCAGAAAAAGCAACAAACCTGAGGACTGGGAAAAATTTAGAATTCAGCAGAGGAGGACAAAGCGTTTAATTCGGAGGGGGAAAATAGAGTATGAGAGGAAGCTTGCCGGGAACATAAAAACTGACTGTAAAAGCTTCTATAGATATGTGGAGAGAAAAAGATTAGTGAAGACAAATGTAGGTCCCTTGTAGTCAGATTCAGATGAATTTATAATGGGGAACAAAGAAATGGCAGACCAGTTGAACAAATACTTTGGTTCTGTCTTCACAAAGGAAGACACAAATAACCTTCCGGAAATACTAGGGCACCGAGAGTCTAGTGAGAAGGAGGAACTGAAGAATATCCTTATTAGGAAGGAAATTGTGTTTGGGAAATTAAATGGATTGAAGGCCGATAAATCCCCGGGGCCTGATAGTCTGCATCCCCGAGTACTTAAGGAAGTGGTACTTGAACTGGTGGATGCACTGATGATCATTTTCCAACAGTCTATTGACTCTGGATCGGTTCCTATGGACTAGAGGGTAGATAATGTAACACCACTTTTTAAAAAAGGTGGGAGAGAGAAAACAGGGAATTATAAACCGGTTAGCCTGACATCAGTCATGGGGAAAATGTTGGAATCAATTATTAAAGATGAAATAATAGCGCATTTGGAAAGCAGTGACAGGATAGGTCCAAGTCAGCATGGATTTATGAAGGGGAAATCAGGCTTGACAAATCTTCTGGAATTTTTTGAGGATGTAACTAGTAGAGTGGACAAGGGAGAACCAGTGGATGTGGTGTATTTGGACTTTCAAAAGGCTTTTGACAAGGTTCCACACAAGAGATTAGTGTGTAAAATTAAAGCACATGGTATTGAGGGTAATGTACTGATGTGGACAGAGAGCTGGTTGGCAGACAGGAAGCAGAGAGTCGGGATAAACGGGTCCTTTTCAGAATGGCAGGCAGTGACTAGTGGGGTGCCGCAGGGCTCAGTGCTGGGACCCCAGCTATTTACAATATACATTAATGATTTAGATGAAGGAATTGAGTGTAATATCTCCAAGTTTGCAGACGACACTAAACTGGGTGGTGGTGTGAGCTGTGAGGAGGACGCTAAGAGGCTGCAGGGTGAATTGGACAGGTTAGGTGAGTGGGTAAATGCGTGGCAGATGCAATATAATGTGGATAAATGTGATATTATCCACTTTGGGGGGAAAAAACACGAAGGCAGAATATTATCTGAATGGCGACTGATTAGGAAAAGGGGAGGTGCAACGCGACCTGGGTGTCAAGGTACATCAATGAAAGTTGGCATACAGATGCAGCAGGCGGAGAATAAGGCAAATGGTATGTTGACCTTCATAGCTAGGGGTTTTGAGTATAGGAACAGGGGGGTCTTACTGCAGTTGTACAGGGCCTTGGTGAGGCCTCACCTGGAATATTGTGTTCAGTTTTGGCCTCCTTATCTGAGGAAGGACGTTGTTGCTTTTGAGGGAGTGCAGCGAAGGTTCACCAGACTGATTCCCGGGGTGGCTGGACTGACATATAAGGAGAGACTGGATAGACTGGGCCTTTATTCACTGGAGTTTAGAATGTTGAGAGGGGATCGCATAGAAACATATAAAATTCTGACGGGACTGGACAGATTAGATGCAGGAAGAATGTTCCTGATATTGGGGAAGTCTAGAACCAGGGGACACAGTCTAAGGATAAGGGGTAAGCCATTTACGACTGAGATGAGGAGAAATTTCTTCACTCAGAGAGTTGTTAACCTGCGGAATTCCCTACCGCAGAGAATTGTTGATTCCAGTTCGTTGGATATATTCAAGAGGGAGTTAGATGTGGTCCTTACGGCTAAAGGGATCAAGGGGTATGGAGAGAAAGCAGGAAAGGGGAGGGGTATTGAGGTGAATGATCAGCCATGATCTTATTGAATGGTAGTGCAGGTCGAAGAGACGAATGGCCTACTCCTGCACCTATTTTCTATGTTTCTATGTTTCTATTAAAAAGGCAGTTACAGGTCTCTCAACGAGCAGTTAACTACCTCAATGAGGTTATCCGCCTCTTGTGAGCGGGTCCATGGCCACCTCGAAATGTGCCTGAGTTAAAGGCGGCATGACGGCGGGTTCCCGATACGCTGTCAATTTCCATGCTTTTAACTGCCGACATGTCCCCAAACACGCATGCTCAGCAATGGGAAAATTCCAGCCAGACATTGTACTGGTCGGTGTTAGTCTCAATCCGGGATGCCCTGTGAAAGTATAGGAGCGTAGAACCTTGGTGATCTGCAACCTAATTCCATACATCTGCCTTTAATCCATATCCCTTAATACGTTTTGTTAACAAAAATCTATCAATCTTTGAGTTAAAATTCACAATTGATCTTGCCATTTGCTGAAGAGAGTTCCAAACTTCTACAACCATTTGGCCGGAATCTTACCAGCCCTGCCAGTGCAAGTTTGGAGGCGGGTCTGCTGTCATAATGGCCGTGATTGACAACAGACGGAAATCCACTCTGAACCCATCTCCTGCTGAAATTCCAAAGTGCTGGCTCTGCCTGTGAATTGCAGACCAGCAATGTGTCAATTAAGAAGCTACTTAAACCTATTCAAACAGTATTTTACCAGGTCCAAAGGATTGTTCCAAAATCTTTACACGGTTCCTGTCCCTCGAGGTATGTCGGATTTTCAACAACTCTGGATTGGTTTGACTAGTTGACAGCTGCAGAAGTGGTATAAAAGCTACCATTTCACAGCTGTTCACTTTCCAATCAAAGAAGCTGGAGCCTTCAGGATTTGGAATACATTTATCAACTTTATGAACTCTCTATACATTGTCACCTCCTTGTAGCAACCTCTCTCACCATTGACAGATTGTTTCTGGCATCTCAACTTCAGTTGCCATCTAGTCCATCAGCACTGGTGCCCTTGAAATAATATCACCTTAGTCCTCCGAATCCCTCTACCATCAGCATCAACATCACCAGGAACACCAGCTTCACCAACAACAACACCAACCTTCTCCGCAATCATCTAATGCTGCACAGGATACAGGGCATCAGTACCCAAACACATTGCTGCCCAGGACGCCAGGGTTGGCCTCACCATTTACGTCACTTCACGCTGTACACCCTGGCTGCTACATGGTGCGCCACCCCACACCAAGACCATAAAGCATCCCGACAATGCCCAAGCCATTCCTTTCACATCATTACCATTGGGCAGGGGGGTGAGGCGGGGTGTGGAGCGAGGAATAGTTATGTCTCACCATTCACTTCAACTCACTCAGCCACTTCCAAAGGTGCACACAGATCTGTCCAAGAATGCAAAGTGTTGAAATTATAAATGTCAATGTTTGACAACACACATCAGCATTGGCGATAATACCCAAGTGGCTACCCTTGTGTGTTGTTAGTTGATATGATTGGACAAGAATGAGGTTGAGTGTGAGGGGTGGTTAGTGAGATGGGGATGTGATAAGGTAGATAGAGAGGGATGGGTGGAGGTGCAAGATAAGTTGGTGTAAGTAAGGAGTAGGGAAGGCAGAGTGATAGGGATGCGATGAGTGGCACAGCAGGATGAGGTTGAGTGTGGCTTTGCAGTAATGTTTCGTGATCCACTGGGATCATTGAAAGGTTTGCGCCACTGCAGCCAGGTCCTCCTGACAACATCCCTGTCCGTGTCCCTCCTGTACAACGTGCAACCAGGCTGCGTTAGTGTCCTGGTGAGATCTCTTCTGCCCATTGGAAGGGAAGAGAACCTCCACCTGTGCAGAGCTTGTCAGTGTTTGCAGCAACTCAATGCTGTAGAATACTGACAGCACAAATGTCAAAATGTATGTGGGCACGGTCCCTTTAAGGAAACCAGCTGATGACGCATCATCAGATGACATCATCAGACCCGCTTCCTTTTAATTGGCCTGGTTTAACAAGCCCCATCAAGGGAAAATCATGTCGGAGGCTTGGACCAACACAGCTGCAGGATTGGCACTCGCCAAGGATGTCGCCCGCCCTGGACCGGCTGAAGTTGGTAAAATCTAGCCTTTTGTGTGTAGAAGTGTTTCCTAATTTCACTCCTGAAAGGTCTGGCTCTAATTTTTAGACCATGCCCCCTAGTCCTAGAGTCCCCAACCAGCAGAAATAGTTTTTCTACCCTATCGGTTCCCTTTAATATCTTGAAAACATCAAACAAATCGGCCCTTAACCGTCTAAATTCCAGGGAATACAACCCTAGTTTCTGTAATTTCTCCTCGTAATTTAACCCCTGGAGTCCGGTTATCATTCTGGTAAACCTACGCTGCACTCCTTCCAAGGCCAGTATATCCTTCCTACGGTGTGGTGCCCAGAACTGCTCTAGCTGTGGTCAATCTCGATTTGTATAACCTACCCCCTTGTACTCCCGTCCTCTAAATATAAAGGTCAGCAATCAATTAGTCTTTTTGATTATTTTCTGTACCTATTCATGACATTTTAATGATCTTTGTATCTGGACCCCCAAGTCTCTTTAGACCTCCACTTTTTTCACCATTTAGAAAGTATCCTTTTTAAGTCCAAAGTGGATGATCTCACATTTGCCTACATTGAAATCAATTAGCCACAGTTTTGTCCATTCACTTAAACTATCAATGTCCCTTTGTAATTTTATGCTTTCATCCACACTGCCTACAATGCTGTCTATCTTTGCATCATTTGCAAAGTTGGATATGTGGCTTTCTATCCCATTATCCAAGTCGTTATTAAATACAGTGAATAGTTGAGGTCCCAAGACAGATCTCTGGCATACACCACTAGTCACATCCTGTCAATTAGGGTACCTGCCCATTATCCCGACTCTCTGTCTCCTGCCGCTCAGTTAATTTTCTAAGTAGGTCAATAATTTGCCTTCAATTCCATGCACTTCAACCTTAGTTAACAACCTCTTATGGGGGACTTTATGAAATGCCTTCTGGAAGTCCATATAAATAACATCCATAGACCACTACTTTAGTCACCTCTTCAAAAAATGCAATCAGGTTCGTCAGGCATGACCTGCCTTTTACAAATCCATGTTGGCTCTCTCTGATCAACTGAAACGTTTAAAGTGTTCAGTTGCTATATCCTAGAATTATAGAATGGTTACAGCACAGAAGGAGGCCATTCGGCTCGTCGAGCCTGTGCCGACTCTCTGCAAGAGCACTTCAGCTAGTCCCACTCCCCCTGTAGCCCTGAAATTTTTCTTCCTTCAGGTATTTAGCCAATTTCCTTTTGAAAGCCACAATTGAATCTGCCCCCACAACCCTTTCAGGCAGTGCATTCCAGATCCTAAACACTCGCTGCGTAAAAAAGATTTTCCTCATGTCACCTTTGGTTCTTCTGCAAATCACTTTAAATCTGTAATCTCTGGTTCTCGACCCTTCCGCCAATGGGAACTATCTCTCTATCTACTCTGCGTATATAGCGTATGTAGGCGCCTTTAGTAATGACTCCACGAGGCAGGGTATGATACTTAAACTGTGTAGACCTATAGTCCTTTAGGTCCTGAGTGCAGACAATACCTGTGTGTTCCTTTTTATACTGGGTTACCTGCAGTGTGCAGGTAACCCTAAGGTCTCCAGCAGCAGCACCCTCTAGTGTACTGGCAAGGTGTGTCCGGTGTAAGGGTACATTCAGTGTTGCATAACAGTGTTACAAACATCACACAGTAAACAGGCATGCATACACAACAACACTTCACCTCCCCTGGGCATGAAAAATGCTTAGAGGGGATCAGTGTTGGGCTATGGGAGGTTGTGGTGAGGGTTGTGTGGTTGCCAGCTGTGGCCCCTGTGCTTGAGGCTGGCCTCGTACGTTTCCCCTCCCTCACACACAGACCATGTGGGTGTTACTGTTGTGGGATCCCTCGGGGGGGTAGCCACAGCAACAGTGGGTGATGTGTATACACTGTGATGTGGGTAGTTGTGGGCAGTGCCACAAGACTGGGTGGGCTCCTTGTCCACTGTTGTTGTGGGGTGGTGGGCAGGGCCACAAGACTGGGTGGGCTCCTTGTCCACCAATTGGGATGAGGGTCAGGTCATCCCAGGGTTTGCCAGGGAAGCTGGAGGGTTTGGCCTCTTGCTCCTGCTGTTAGCCCTGGTGGCCAGGGGCTGTAGGGCTGGTCTGGTGCCGGTTGCCATTGGTGGTGGCTGGCCTGCCCATTGACCATTGTCCCTGTAGTGGGTCTGCTCCCACTGCCTGTGTGTCCTGCAAGGGGCATCACATTCATTCCAAAGGTCCAGGCTACATGGTCAGGTAGCCTGTTGGACCTGGGGATCTCCCACAGGGGGATTCCATTGTCATCAGCATGGTCCCTGTAGGACCCAATGTCCTTTGACAGTGTTCTACCGGTATACATGACACCTTGGCTCTGATCACACATAGTCGAGCCTGCATTATACATTCTAGCATTTGCATCACTTTTGGGTGTCCTGGTTTCAACAGACATGGTTACATTCGGCATTTCACAATCTCTATCATAATTGTTAAGCATAATGAACTTGTTCTTAACCTCACTTGACACCTGCATTCATCTCATTAGTCACATTAGTTAAATCAGCATCACAATTCATGGTTACATTGCATACATTTTCAAACTTGCACCCTTTAATTGCATCTTTAGCTTTAAAGTCCGTGTACTCAAATAGTTGGAACTTCCCCTTTAAATATTTTTGGTTACCGGTCTCCTTTAAGGGAGCCTTCAAATCCGATTGGCCGCTCGATGTCACATGATGCTCCTCCATGTTCACTCATGGCATGGCGGAGGCCATTTTGATTACAGGTTCTGCTGCTTGTGGTGCTGCAGCCATTTTCTGGTCTTGCTGCAGGTAGGCTGTGGTGGTCTTTTCTTCCACAGGTTCGACCCTGGATGTTGGGAATCCATTTCTTTCGTCGATGTTCACCTATTGGGAGTGCTGCCCCGGCCCGGAAAGTGGAGTTTGGATCCTCGGTCTCGGAGATTTTGCCGGGGTGCTGTGGGCAGTCGAGCTGGACAGTGGAACCTCTGGATACTGCGATGGATCCATGTTTGAGGTTGATTGCCGGAGCCCGGAGGCCTGGGAGCAGCTTCGCTTGGGCAGGATGCCGTTGTAGTCGATTGGCGGGATTCATCCAAAGTTCTTCAAAGGTCGCTTGGCTCATCACAGACTGGCTCGCCCCTGTGTCGCTCTCCATAGAAACTGGGACTTCGTCAACGCCTACTTTCATTGCCCACGGAGAAGTTTCGGTGGAGCAGGTATGAGTTCCATACTCTTCTTCCAGGGGTTGAGCAACTTCACCTTTCTCTGTGTCAGAGCCCCGGTGATCAGCCAACTCATCAGAGATGCGGTGAGTAAAGCTTTTTCTGCACATCCTTTGAAGGTGCCTTTTCTCTTTGCATGCATGGTCTTTGTAGCGGCACTGGTGGGCCCTGTGGTTTCCTTCACAGCGCCAGCACAGGGCTAGCCGGTTTTCCCCATCTGGCGTACTCAGGGTTGCGGGACTCGGGGCAGCGTTTCTGCCTTTAGAAGTATCAATGCGGTGCATTGCACTCGTCAGTTTAGAGTCCCTTAGTGCTTCATTTAGGTGGTCGCCAAAGTCGCACAGTGCAGCCAGTCTCCTTAAGTGTTCCAATCTTTCTACAAGAGTGTCTCAATCTTCCCCTTCGGTAAATTGCTGAAAGTTGTTGAGATTCGACATGTAGAGCGTGTGGTTCGTGACCTCGTATTCCCGTCGCCAGTTGTAGCGTATGTTGGCACCTTTAGTAATGACTCCACGAGACAGGGTATGATATTTAAACTGTGTAGACCTGTAGTCCTTTATTTGCAGCTCCTGAGTGCAGACAACAAGCTGTGTGTTCCTTTTTATACTGGGTTACCTGCAGTGTGCAGGTAACCCTTAGGTCTCCAGCAGCAGCACCCTCTGGTGTACAGGCAAGGTGTGTACAGTGTAAGGGTACATTCAGTGTTGCATAACAGTGTTACAGACATTACACAGTAAACAGGCATGCATACACAACACCTTGTAATTTTTGAACACCTCTATCAAATCTCTTCTCAATCTTCTCTGCTCTAAGGAGAACAACCTGTAAGGTCACTAATCTTTAGAAAATACACAGACCACGAAATAATAAAACTGATACAACTGTGGAATTAAACTGGACAATGAAGAACACTCTGAACAGAAAAAAACTGACTTCATGAATAACTTCATGCATAACAACAATGGAATGTTACATGAAGTCCCAAACTCGATTTAACCAGGGTGGGGAAGATGCCTTTGGAGACGTTGAGTCTGTAACAACAAAGGACCCCCTCACAAGGTGAAAGTTTTTGGGCCAACAGCATTTCAGCATATGGAAATATCTTTTACATACAAATCAGGAGCAATTCAACCTCATCACCCAAACAGTTAAATGGATCATTACATCGAATCTCGTCATAGTAGGAAGCTTATTCAAAAGCTGAATATATATACTGACAAGCAAGAAAAACAGAAAGAAAGCAGAGAACAGGAAGAAAGCAGAGAACACAGAAAAAAAGAAGTGACAGAAAAGCAGAAGCAGGAGGAAGAGACAGAAGGACAAGGAAAGAAACCGAAGCTGCAGTTAACTATCAGAAAAGAACCATGAACCTAGAATGGTGATTGTATGTCTAAAGTCAAATTTCTCTCAGCAGTCTAGTCCTGTAGTTTATAGTCGGGTTTTCGTTGCATAATAAAACTGAACACTGGGTTAAGCCTCAAATTGTGTGTCACGTATTGTCCTTTTCCCACTATAAGTTCCGAGGTCTAAGAATCAGAGTAGAATGTAAAAAAACAAACACCCTACAAACCCCAGCTGCTTCAGTCTAGCCATGTAACAGAAGTCCCTCATCCCTGGAACCATTCTTGTAAATCTTTTCTGCACCTTCTCGAAGGCCTTCACATGCCTCCTATGATGTGGTGCCCAGAATTGGACACGATACTCCAGTTGAGGCCGGACCAGTGTTTTATAAAGGTTCATCATAACTTCCTTGCTTTTGTACTCTATGTGGCAATTTATGAAGCCCAGGGTCAGGTATGCTTTTTTAACCACTTTCTTAAGCCACCTTCAGTGATTTGTGCACATATACTCTCAGGTCTCTCTATTCATGCATTCCTGTTTAGAATTGTAGCCTTTAGTTTATATTGTCTCTCCTTGTTCTTCCGACCAAAATGCATCACTTTGCACTTTTGTGTTAAATTTCATCTGCCACGTGTCTGCCCATTCCACCAGCCTGTCTATGTCCTCCTCAAGTCTATCACTTTCCTCCTCACAATTCACTATACTTCCAAATTTTGTGTCATCTGAAAATGTTGAAATTGTAGCCTGTATACCCAAGTCCAAATCATTGATATATATCAAGAAAAGCAATGGTCCGAGTACCGACCCCTGAGGAACACCACAGTACCGTCCTCCAGTTTGCAAAACAACTGTTCACCACTACTCTCTGTTTCCTGTCGCTTAACCAATTTTGTATCCATGCTGCCACTGTCCTTTTTATTCCATGGGCTTCAGCTTTGCTGGCAAGCCTATTATTGGCACTTTATTAAACGCCTTTTGAAAGTCCATGTACACCGCATCAACGCTATCTGTTACCTCATCAAAAAACTCCAAAAATAAATAGACGCTAGTAGTTTCCCTGACAATTAAATGTAAACTCCAGTAAATTAGAAACATACAAAATAGGTGCAGGAGTAGGCCATTCGGCCCTTCGAGCCTGCACCGCCATTCAATGAGTTCATGGCTGAACATGCAACTTCAGTACCCCATTCCTGCTTTCTCGCCATACCCCTTGATCCCACGATTAGTAAGGACTACATCGAACTCCTTCTTGAATATATTTAGTGAATTGGCCTCAACAACTTTCTGTGGTAGAGAATTCCACAGGTTCACCACTCTCTGGGTGAAGAAGTTTCTCCTCATCTCAGTCCTAAATGGCTTACCCCTTATCCTTAGACTGTGACCCCTGGTTCTGGACTTCCCCAACATTAGGAGCATTCTTCCTGCATCTAACCAGTCTAAACCCGTCAGAATTTTAAACATTTCTATGAGATCCCCTCTCATTCTTCTGAATTCCAGTGAATACAAGCCCAGTTGATCCAATCTTTCTTAATATGTCAGTCCCGCCATCCCGGGAATCAGTCTGGCCAACTCCCTGAATAGCAAGAATGTCCTTCCTCAAGTTAGGAGACCAAAACTGTACACAATACTCCAGGTGTGGCCTCACCAAGGCCCTGTACAACTGTGGTAACACCTCCCTGCCCCTGTACTCAAATCCCCTCGCTATGAAGGCCAACATGCTATTTGCTTGGATGATGTGGAATCAGTATGGGTGGAGCTACGGAATACCAAGGGGCAGAAAACGCTAGTGGGAGTTGTGTACAGACCTCCAAACAGTAGTAGTGATGTTGGGGAGGGCATCAAACAGGAAATTAGGGGTGCATGCAATAAAGGTGCAGCAGTTATCATGGATGACTTTAATATGCATATAGATTGGGCTAACCAAACTGGAAATAATACTGTGGAGGAGTATTTTCTGGAGTGCATAAGGGATGGTTTTCGAGACCAATATGTCGAGGAACCAACTAGAGGGGAGGCCATCTTAGACTGAGTGTTGTGTAATGAGAGAGGATTAATTAGCAATCTCATTGTGCGAGGCCCCTTGAGGAAGAGTGACCATAATATGGTGGAATTCTACATTAGGATGGAGAATGAAACAATTAATTCAGAGACCATGGTCCAGAACTTAAAGAAGGGTAACTTTGAAGGTATGAGGCGTGAATTGGCTAGGATAGATTGGCAAATGATACTTAAGGGGTTGACAGTGGATGGGCAATGGCAAACATTTAGAGACTGCATGGATGAACTACAACAATTGTACATCCCTGTCAGGCGTAAAAATAAAAAAGGGAAGGTGGCTCAACCGTGGCTATCAAGGGAAATCAGGGATAGTATTAAAGCCAAGGAAGTGGCATACAAATTGGCCAGAAATAGCAGCAAACCCGGGGACTGGGAGAAATTTAGAACTCAGCAGAGGAGGACAAAGGGTTTGATTAGGGCAGGGAAAATAGAGTCGAGACGAAGCTTGCAGGGAACATTAAAACGGACTGCAAAAGCTTCTATAGATATGTGAAGAGAAAAAGGTTAGTAAAGACAAATGTAGGTCCCCTGCAGTCAGAATCAGTAGAAGTCACAACTGGGAACAAGGAAATGGCAGACCAATTGAACAAGTACTTTGGTTCGGTAGTCACTAAGGAGGACAGAAACAACCTTCCGGATATAAAAGGGGTCAGAGGGTCGAGTAAGAAGGAGGAACTGAGGGAAATTGTGTTGGGGAAATTGATGGGATAGAAGGCCAATAAATCTCCAGGGCCTGATGGTCTGTATCCCAAATGACTTAAGGAGCTGGCCTTGGAAATAGCGGATGCTTTGACATTCATTTTCCAACATTCCATAGACTCTGGATCAGTTCGTATGGAGTGGAGAGTAGCCAATGTAACCCCACTTTTTAAAAGGAGGGAGAGAGAAAACAGGGAATTATAGACCGGTCAGCCTGACATCGGTAGTGGGTAAAATGATGGAATCAATTATTAAGGATGTCATAACAGCGCATTTGGAAAGAGGTGACATGATAGGTCCAAGTCAGCATGGATTTGTGAAAGGGAAATCATGCTTGACAAATCTTCTGGAATTTTTTGAGGATGTTTCCAGTAGAGTGGACAAGGGAGAACCAGTTGATGTGGTGTATTTGGACTTTCAGAAGGCTTTCGACAAGGTCCCACACAAGAGATTAATGTGCAAAGTGAAAGCTCATGGGATTGGGGGTAGTGTGCTGACGTGGATTGAGAACTGGTTGTCAGACAGGAAGCAAAGAGTAGGAGTAAATGGGTACTTTTCAGAATGGCAGGCAGTGACTAGTGGAGTACCACAAGATTCTGTGCTGGGGCCCCAGCTGTTTACATTGTACATTAATGATTTAGATGAGGGGATTAAATGTAATATCTCCAAATTTGCGGATGACACTAAGTTGGATGGCAGTGTGAGCTGCGAGGAGGATGCTATGAGGCTGCAGAGTGACTTGGATAGGTTAGGTGAGTGGGCAAATGCATGGCAGATAAAGTATAATGTGGATAAATGTGAGGTTATCCACTTTGGTGGTAAAAACAGAGAGACAGACTATTATCTGAATGGCGACAGATTAGGAAAAGGGGATGTGCAACGAGACCTGGGTGTCATGGTACATCAGTCATTGAAAGTTGGCATGCAGGTACAGCAGGCGGTTAAGAAAGCAAATGGCATGTTAGCCTTCATAGCGAGGGGATTTGAGTACAGGGGCAGGGAGGTGTTACTACAGTTGTACAGGGCCTTGGTGAGGCCACACCTGGAGTATTGTGTACAGTTTTGGTCTCCTAACTTGAGGAAGGACATTCTTGCTATTCAGGGAGTGCAGCGAAGGTTCACCAGACTGATTCCTGGGATGGCGGGACTGACTTATCAAGAAAGACTGGATCAACTGGGCTTGTATTCACTGGAATTCAGAAGAATGAGGGGATCTCATAGAAACATTTAAAATGCTGACGGGTTTAGACAGGTTAGATGCAGGAAGAATGTTCCCAATGTTGGGGAAGTCCAGAACCAGGGGTCACAGTCTAAGGATAAGGGGTAAGCCATTTAATACCGAGATGAGGAGAAACTTCTTCACCCAGAGAGTGGTGAACCTGTGGAATTCCCTACTAAAAAAAGTTGTTGAGGCCAATTCACTAAATATATTCAAAAAGGAGTTAGATGTAGTCCTTACTAATCGTGGGATCAAGGGGAATGGCGAGAAAGCAGGAATGGGGTACTGAAGTTGCATGTTCAGCCATGAACTCATTGAATGGCGGTGCAAGCTCGAAGGGCTGAATGGCCTACTCCTGCACCTATTTTCTATGTTTCTATGTTTCTAACCGCCTGCTGTACCTGCATGCCAACCTTCAATGACTGATGTACCATGAGACCCAGGTCTCGTTGCACCTCCCCCTTTCCTAATCTATCACCATTCAACTAATAGTTTGTCTCTGTTTTTACCACCAAAGTGGATAACCTCACATTTATCCACATTATACTTCATCTGCCATGCATTTGCCCACTCACCTAACCTATCCAAGTCACTCTACAGCCTCATAGCATCCTCCTCGTCGCTCACACTGCCACCCAACTTAGTGTCATCTGCAAATTTGGAGATACATTTAATCCCCTCGTCTAAATCATTAATGTACAATGTAAACAGCTGGGGCCCCAGCACAGAACCTTGCGGTACACCACTAGTCACTGCCTGCCATTCTGAAAAGTACCCATTTACTCCTACTCTTTGCTTCCTGTCTGCCAACCAGTTCTCAATTCACGTCAGCACACTACCCCCAATCCCATGTGCTTTCACTTTGCACATTAATCTCTTGTGTGGGACCTTGTCGAAAGCCTTCTGAAAGTCCAAATACACCACATCAACTGGTTCTCCCTTGTCCACTCTACTGGAAACATCCTCAAAAAATTCCAGAAGATTTGTCAAGCATGATTTCCCTTTCACAAATCCATGCTGACTTGGACCTATCATGTCACCTCTTTCCAAATGCGCTGCTATGACATCCTTAATAATTGATTCCATCATTTTTCCCACTACCGATGTCAGGCTGACTGGTCTATAATTCCCTGTTTTCTCTCTCCTTCCTTTTTTAAAAAGTGGGGTTACATTGGCTACCCTCCACTCCATAGGAACTGATCCAGAGACTATGGAATATTGGAAAATGACTGTTAATGCATCCGCTATTTCCTTGGCCACCTCCTTAATTACTCTGGGATGCAGACCATCAGGCCCTGGGGATTTATAGGCCTTCAATTCCATCAATTTCCCCAACACAATTTCCCGGCTAATAAGGATTTCCCTCAGTTCCTCCTTCTTACTAGACCCTCTGACCCCTTTTATATCCGGAAGGTTGTTTGTGTTCTCCTTAGTGAATACCGAACCAAAGTACTTGTTCAATTGGTCTGCCAATTCCCCGACAACAGATGTTAGGCTAACTGTTCTTTTATTCCCTGGTCTCCCTCTCTCCCCATTCTTAAATAGCGGAGTGACCAATCTAAAGGAATGGTTCCTGAATCAAGAGAACTTTGGAAGATTTTTGCTTAGGGCATCTGCAATGTGCTCACCTACTTCCTTTAAAACCATGTGTTGGAAAAAACCCAGTATGGCATTCAGTGTGATTCTCAAGGCATCTACTGACGGAGTGACAGCTGCCACACCAGAAACCACCAATGTCTTTACTATCTACTCCTTGTGTTTTGTTGTTCAGAAATCTCTTGGACTGCTACTCTCTGCAGGTTGTTCTGTATATTATTAGAGACTTCTTAAAATGTGTTGCAGATGTACATTGTGGTCTCTTCTCCATCATCTCAATCACAGGCATCAAAAACATTTCCATTGCCGCCACATGGGATTAATGCTCCCCAATCATAGTTCTTTCTTTTGAACACTGGGCCTCTAAGATCTGAGTCTCCTGGCTCCACTCTCGAAGACAGATGAGGTTGTTTCCATTCCCGGCTCTTCATGCTCACTGGTGCTCAGTGTTTCACCTGGTAAAAACCCTTCTGACTCACTAGCTACT